>NC_048291.1:8448754-8748754 GCF_009762535.1 Notolabrus celidotus
AAAAAAAAAGAAAGAAAGAAGAAAGGAAAGAAAGAAGGAAAGAAAGAATGAAAGAAGGAAAGAAAAGAAAATAGGAAAGAATAAAAAGACAAAACAAAGAAAGTAAGAAAAAAAGACTTAAGTGAGAGATAAAAATAAAAAATGGAAAAAAGTAAGAGTAAGAGTAAGAGTAAGAAAGAAAGAAAGAGAACAAAAGGAAAAAAGAAAGAAAAAAGAAAGAAGAAAGAAAGAAGAAAAGAAGAAAAGAAAGAAAGAAAGATAGAAAGAAAGACAAAGAAAAAAAGAGGAAAGAAATAGAAGAAAGGAAGCAAGGAAGAAAAAAGAAAGATAGAAAGAAAGACAAAGAAGAAGAAAGAAAGAAAAAGACAAGAAAAAAAGAAAGAAAAAAAGAAAGAAAGAAAGAAAGAAAGAACATCACTGTAGTTTGAGGGTGGATTAAGACGCTCCAGGAGAGATAAGATTATGTGAATCCCTCTTCAGAATGGTGCAGGTGTTTTTCTTTACAGAAATATAGAATGAAGCAGTGACACAGAGAGATTTAAAACATGTCAACAATACCTTCAAGTGTTCTTACACAACATCCCCAACCTTAAGGGATCAATATCTTGAAGAGAAGAGTTCATAACGCCCAGGTGATTCAGGGTGATTGGACAAAACTGCAAAGCGAGGCAGAATGCTGGAGCACTGGTTGAATTTGCATGAACTGTCTTTACGCAGGGCGTATCCAGTAACTCCACAGAATTCACAGCTCTATTTTGAAGCAGCTGCTCTACGATTTCGAGATGGCTCTTGATTATCAAGTATCTGGATATTTGTTTAAAAACAGTCCATGTGACTTTTATCTCATCTTTGAAATATATGTATTACATTTTTTTAGCCACTGTCTGGTTTGAGTGCGGTACAACCACTAAGCCATGGCTGCGGCACATCTAAAAGCTGTCTCCTATCTGCCATGAAATAACAAAATCTTAAAAAAGCAAAAGAACCAGTTGCTGGTAAGAAGTGTGCAGCACTGTGAGATAAAGAACTGAAGGGAATGCAGAGACTTCTGCTGCCGTCACAGAGTTATGTGTGGAAGTTTGAAAAATAAATGAAATTCAAGTGCAAACTTTTACAGGTAAAACACATCTAGACCATATCAGAACATATATCTAAATATCATATGACAGTATATGAACGGCGTTTTACTGCCTATAGGAAACAGCTGGAAAATGAACGCATTGTCTGTGCCAGGGGTTCCCAAAGTGTGGGTCAGGATCCTCTGTGGGGTCGCCAGACACAAATGGGGGGTTGTGAGATGTCTTCCAGAATGTTTTTTTTTTTTAAAGTTATCTAAAAATAGTACATTTTATCCATTACAGTAAAAAATATCAACAAAAACAGTAGCTAAGCTTGAAATAAAACCTTGAAAATCTGACCTTTAATTACCAGGTAAAAATGCTTGAGAACCAGTTCTCATTTAAAAACATGACCTGGCCGAGAGGCGCCAACAGGAACGCATACACATGTAAACTACAGTTGACATATAAACATCAAATAGAACAAAAGTGAACAAGTATGAAGCAATATGCATGAGGTGTCAAAAAGTATGTGTGTATATAAGTATGCATGTAAGTAAAGTCCAAAGTGATCAGCAGGAGCAACAGTCAACTACAATCTGTTGAAGTTTTAGCTCGAAGGTTGTGAGGGGAGTCAAAGTTGAGTTTGAGGGTGTTTTGTAAGTTATTCCAGTCATTAGCTGCTGCTGCTGCATAACGAAAATAATTACAGCCCAAAACAGTAGAAGTACCAGGGATGATGAGCTTGATGTATTCACTGGACCTAGTGCGATATGAGGCTTGGGTGACGTGAAGAAGAGAGGATAGGTAGGGAGGTGTCTTGCCCAGGAAAATAGAAAATAGATAATGGAATGAGTTTCCTGCCTTTCTTTTTGTCAGATGACTCCTTGGTTTAGGGTTAGTGAACAGTTAATCATCTAAAGCATTAGTAGCAGTAGCAGTAGGTTAATTCATAACAGCACAGGAAACACAGGCCCATGCTCATATAGGTTGGCTAATTTTCTGCAGAGCAGCTAAATGAAGCTACATTAAGTCACTTTTAGGGACAGTGGGGGTCTCGAGTCTTTGGCACCTATACTTTGGGGGTCACGGGCTGAAAAGTTTGGGAATCCCTGGTCTGTGCCACTGATGTTAAGTGAGCAGTACCATTGTCTGTAAATTGATGCCCAACATATCAAACTGTATTATCACAAGAGAGTAAAATAGTTCTTAATACATTACAGCTAACATCTGTTTGAAAACGAATCTCACATCCTCTATTCAAGCCCGACAGGCTTTAGAGAGTACAGAGAGTATTTTGAAGACTGAAGTCTGGTTATAAATAATCAGTACTGATAAGATCTTCAGGAGAAACAAATAGCAGCTGGGCGTATCCCCACTTTCTGCTTGTAAGCTGTTTGAGAGCGCACAGGCCGGCAGCTAAAGATCAGTTTGACTTGAGTGACAAGAGAAATGTCAGGAGAGGAGCGACTGAAGAAGATGAGAAGAAGAAGAAAAAGAAAAATAGGCTGACAGGAGGTGGTGATTAGGGAGTGGAGAGGAGGTAAGTGGAGAGCAGGGCCAGAGAAAACAAGTCAGGGTGGAAAAAAAAGAGAAGAATAAAAGAGGAGGTAAGAGGATGAGAGGAGATGAAGGAGGAGAGTAGATGGAAGGAGACAGAGGCAAGCAACGGGTCACTCAAACAGGGAATGAATCATTTTGACAGCGTATCTGTCTTACTTACACACACACACACACACGCGCACACACGCGCACACACACACACACACACACACACACACACACACACACACACACACACACACACACACACACACACACACACACACACACACACACACAGCCACTTAAGCACTTATCAGCTTAAATAGTCAGAGTATAAATAAAGCGCAGACGTAGATAGATCAGTATCAGTGAATCCATGTATCTGCTCCTCTGATTGTCAACAGAGTGACAGATTAGAGCTGAATATAAACTATCTGATGTCTGTTTGGCTCATTAAATTCAGACCAGAGAGAAAATAAAATGTTTTCTCGCCCAGAGAAGTAATAAAGTCTTCTGTCAAAAAGAGGAGAAGTGGAAAAACGATAATGAGCGTAATTAGTCAAGACTAGAGACAGACCGATAATGGCATTTTAGAATTGGTCTACATCGGCCAATACCTGCGTTTATGAGACAGATTAAAAACATAAAGAAATAATGTCTGCAGACACTGCAGGCAGCCTGGTCAGTGTGTTTACTGTCCAACAATGTTAGCACCTCCCCGTATGGCCATTTCGCCATCCTGCATTCAACATTCTGCAAGAAAATAGCAGCAAACCACATCTAAAACAATTACTAGCTTAGATAGCCATGCAAATTAGATTGTAATGTGCATGATATAATAGATGTGAATATCATTTTTTTTTATATTACATGGATAAACAACAACAACATGATATCTGCATTATATGTTATATGAAGGCCTTCAGCTGACTTGCTCTCTGATTATTGACATCAGCAGCAGAAATTGAAAAAAGCAACATCCATTGTCCACTAGTCAAGACCACAGACTTTATATATATTCACAAAAATGGATTATGTCACCAAGGCATCATACTATGGTTAGCTTAGTATTTTTAAGGGTACACTGAACACCTTCTACATTGCTTTTTCCAGATGGGACTGTTCCTCCTCTGTTACACCCATAGACTGTATAATTCAATCAATCAATCAATCAATCTTTATTTATATAGCGCCAAATCACAACAAATGTTATCTCAAGACGCTTTTACAAACATAGCAGATCTAGACCGTACTCTATGTTTAGTTATTAACAAAGACCCAACATCAAGACAGGATAAGACTCAGGCTGTTTTCAAAACCGCCTACTATACTAACAGTACGTACTGATTTGGCCAAAATTCAGTATGTAGTAAGTAGTATGTGAACAATAGCAAAATCTGCAGTATGCCAAAACTCCCCGGATGTCTACTGATTCAGGAAAATTTCACAGTATGCATCGGACCAGTCTGCCTTGCATACTGTTTCCCACAATGCACAGCGCTCGTTTCACTTTTTCTTTTTTCTCCTTTTTTTGACGGGGGGAACTCAGTTTTTAGGTGCTGTGAAAATTATTAAATTACACATAAACCACTTCTTAACTTTTTAAATCATAAGTGGATGCTAAAGAAGCAGTTTCGCTATCAGCTTGGCCGTTGTTTACTTCCGCATTCCAAAACCGGAAATTCAGTGACGTCTGGCTCAACGTACTGCATGACAGGTCGAACAGAACAGTCATACTACATACTAAATTTAAACGCAGTATGTAGTAGGCAGTACCTACTGCTTACTACATTAGTAGGTAGAATGTAGCAGGCCGTTTCAACAACAGACTCAGGCTTATCCCATCTTAATCCACAATGCGCATTGCACCTTGCAGTATTTAGCAAGTTACAGCACTGAGGAAAAGCTTCCTTTTAACAGGCCGAAACCTTGAGCAGAACCAGACTCTTGTTAGACACACATCTGCCTCAACCGAGTTGGGCTTGGAAAGAGGGACAGAGGAGAGAGAGAGAGAGAGAGAGAGAGAGAGAGAGAGAGAGAGAGAGGGTGCCATATTGGATATGCCGAAACCAACGTAACTTCTGTCTAGCTAGTGGAGTGATCACCTGTCAATCAAGAATGTCCTGAAATGGGCCAAACTCGAGTTTTAAAAAATGTCATCCCCCGTACAGTGTGTGCCGATGGAGAAATTAATTACTCAGACCCAAACCGTTTTTTGAACCAGGCTGTAAGCATGTTTATTAATGCTGCAAAGATCGTCTTTTTTGAATTGGTGTGTATGTGGTTTCCGGTGTTTCTGCAACCAGCATTAAGCAGACACACAATGAACTGCATCTTTTTGAACTTCCACATAGGCTTCATATTTTAAGACCAGAGATTGCTGCTTGGTTCTACCTCACCGTCAGTGTAAATGTCACAGGGCACCAGTTTAGTTCAGTGGTTTAATTGTGCACATCATGCACTGGGAGGCTGGGTTCAAATCCAATAAGTGGTCTTTTGCTGCATGTTACTTACCACTCTCTTCCCAGTTTCCTACTCTACACTTTCCTATTGTCTCAATAAAGGCAGAAAAAAAAGCCCCTTTTCATAATCTTTAAAAAATAAATGAAGCAAACCCTGACTGTGAGTATTTATTCATAATACTCAGTGGAATCAGAACAAATGGTACAAGCAGCAAAAATTCAATAGAAGAACCCCCACTAAAACAAAGGGTGCTCCTTTATAGTACCCCCCATTGGGTGCTGCCATATACAGGGGTGCTGTGAAGGTGAAATACATTAATCAAACTATTTAAACCCTTTAAATATATTTATAAGCGAAAAACATTAACATGTAATCCTCTGACTTATTCAAAGATGAAGTAGTGGTATGTTTCCTCAGGGACTCTTTGTCCTCCCACACGTTGGGAGTGGAGACAGAGAGGTACAGGTACTGTAGGTGTACAGCACATTAGCTTTCACAGCTTTTACCACACATTTAAGTTCTCGCATTAATTGTGCACAATTAAGTACATTAATGAAGCCATGGAGTGCTTGTTGTGAGCTCTATTAATGTGCGTTGTGTATTCCCATTAGCAGGGCAGCCAATTCAACCACCCAGCAAACCGGACAAACAAGTGATCAACTGTGGGAAACACACACACACAGACACACACAAACGATTAACATTAGCAGCACTTTGAATAAAGGTTGTATTGTTTATTTGTTGCCTCATAACTTTTGCTTTTCACTGATTGGAGTTGAAAATGTCGTCTCCAAGACAACATTTAGCACATCATGCTCTACTAATTAAGATGAACATTACATCTCCATTGTGTAACCAAACACTGACACAGCAAAAGTTAAAAACTAGTTGGTATCAACACACAATGTAGGCTGCGCACACACTAGACTCTCAGGTGCTGTGTCCACTGCTGCAGTTTTTTTGCACTGGCAGCGACTATTTTCTGTTCAAACCCAATGTGATTCAACGTTTCCAACTCTCAGCGTCCTCAGATCAGTGTGAGTTTTGTCGCAGCCCTCTCAGTTGAAAACAGTTCAAATTTTGGAACAATGCCACGCTCATCAACGTCACTTCTTCATCACCAACCAATCAGAATCAAGAAGGGGCGGGACTTCTGAAATCAACTTTTTCAACAACACTGGCGAAGGTGGCAGAATTTACAAATTGGTGCAATAATTATTTTCTGAGGATAAATTCTGGGAAGACAAAGGAGCTCGTCATTGATTTTAAGAAGACCCCCACTGCCTTTTCCCCTGTTTTTATTGATGATGCGGAAGTGGACATTGTGAACAAGCACAAATATCTTGGCACTTTTATTGACTGACATTTGAGCACCAGGTCGACGCTGTCTGTAAAAAAGCCCACCAAAGAATGTACTTTTATCGGAAGCTCAGGGGTTTTAATGTCGACACGACTTTTATGAAGATGTTTTATTCCTGTTTTATTGAATCGCTTTTAACCTTTTCAATGGTGTCTTGGTATGGGTCAACGAGTCTAAAAACAGAAATAGACTGCAGGCCATAGTCAAGATATGCAGCAGGGTTGCGGGCACACCGCTGCCTGACATGTCAAGACTCCACCGAGCCAGGACCCTCAGCAAGGACTGGTCCATCGTGGCTGACCCATACCATCCCCTTTTTCTTGAATTTCGCCAGCTTCCCTCAGGCCAAAGATTTGCGATGCCGAATAGCAGGACGAATAGGAAGAGGAACTCTTTTGTACCGACAGCAGCTAGTCTGCTTAACAATGCCGCATAACTGTTGTTTCCAGTTGTTACTGTTGTTGTTGTTACCGTTTTGAATGTTTTGATGTTTGTGTTGTACTGTTTTGTTTGTTTGTGTCACCGCTGACTGAAAGACAAATTGCCCCCCTGGGATAATAAAGAAACCTTGAACCTTGAAGATCCGTACAGAGGAGAAAAGCTATCAGACCACATTTTTTTGAGGTACAATTTCAAAGTTTAGAGCCGCTGCTAGTGCTATGATATGATTTCTATCAATAGTTTTTACAGTTTCTTGTAAAAATGTCATTGAACCAAAGCAAGTATGAAGCATACAGAGCCTTTTAAAGCAAAACAGTCACTACATAGGGAAGTGGAAGTGCTGTGGTACTACTTTCGCAACCAGCAACAGTAAATGCTGGTGAGAAGCGTTCTGAATTTGAGGTTGTGTGCACTCCTAGCTCAAAAAAAATGGCAGCAGTGGGCATGGCACCTTGAAGACCTACTTTAGGGCCCTATTTGCCTCTCCACAGATCAGGGGAGCGTGGCATGATTTGAGGCGTGTATTAACCAAATATTTGTCCAAATAATCCCCAAGTGTGTGGTGTCAATAATCCTACCAACCCAGTCAGATCTTCTCCAAGCTGAGATTGTAAATATCAAACATTTTTGACATTAAGGATTAATACCTCCAATGGAAAACCAACAAAACTAAAGAGAATTGCATGCTGGGAAATGTAACCTGCCAGCAGGGCTGGATTAGTACCCCCAGGGGGTCCTGGGCACTGAGGCTCATGTACCCCTCACATGCAGGCAGGCACACACACACATCCACACACAGACAGACACACAGGCAATCGTTAGCTAGCTGCTCATCCTCCGTCCCTTCACTTTGTTTGACTTTTAAAAAAAAGTACTTATAAACGGGACATTTTTTGTTACGACTGCTGTTCCTTTTTCGTCTTTTTCTTTTGTTTCTTTCTCTTCTCTGCTCCGCTGGGCTTTTGAATGTCCCTTTTCTGTTGCTTAGCACGTATTCCCGCACTTCTTTCTGATACATTTTTTTAAACTTTAATTACACATGATTGGTTCACTGTCGCTGAGCAGTTACGCTTCAACAACGCACTCTTTTACTCTAACACACATTTTCACAAATTAACTGATAGTGGGTCAGGTAAAATGGATTGCATTTTTTTTGTGTGTGGCCAGCCTTAGTGTGGATTTTGCAGCCTACATTAAGACACAGCTTATATAGAGCTTGTGCAACAGGACACGGTTCTGTCCTCCCAGGTCAAAATAAAAACCCCTCATTTTGTGAGGAGTTTTTGAAGGTCCTCACTGCGGTTCACAATCAGCAGGACCAGTTTTTAAACATCTCCATGGTTTTATAATGAGATTTAGACTTTTCTCAGATTTTTTACTTTTATTCTGGGTACATGAGAAAATTAATATCAACAGTCCTGACTCTAACATCCAAAAACTAATCTTCTTTTGACTCTGAATTTGTACACGAAGCAATTGAATTGGCATACTGATCCAGTTACATATACGACTCATTGTTGGAACATATGTGAGATTAACCAATTTCAAATCAGTGCTGGTTGGTTGACCAAATCTATGACTTAAAGCATGATGTAAGAGTCCAAACATCTGTTGGCAATCAGAATAAATAGATTAATTTTTATCAAGTGGGATGAAAAAAAACCTGCTTCAAGTCAAAGATCAGGAGATTCTGCATCCCACCAACTTCCAACTGAAAGCCCTCGAGGTAATTTCACAAAGGCAGTTTGAAGCTTTTCCAGGCCATGCATGTTACCCAGCCTGCACTGCAGTCAGAGCACAGGAATGTATTAAGGGTATGAAGATGGAGATGTGGAAAGTAAGGCCAGAGTCAGTTTAGTAAATGAAAAAGAAGATAAAGCTGGATGCAGCTGAAATGGAACAAATTAATGCGTAAATATAATTAAAGATGCAGCTACATCCTGTCTAATGAGGACGTACAGTGAAAGAGGGGAATGATTTTGGGATATAAATACCTCCTGGTACAGTTATACCCTTCAGAGCTAATCAGTGGATGTTAATAGGCTTACGCTGTCTGAAGGTTATATCAGACTGCTCTTCTTCTGAAAATGATCAATCTTATTGATGGGACACAATTTTACAGGCAGTTCATAAAATCAAAGTTAAAGAGGCAGAGGGTTAGGGCATACAGAAAGATGAAACCCATTAGCAAAATAAACGAGTCTGTGTAGAGCTTAACTATTGTTTGAGCACAAAACACTCCACAATGGACCAAAAACTGCAAATTTGCATTGCAATCTATATGCTGATTTTCAGAGTTATTGTGCCAACTTCAAAATAAAATGTTTAAACTCTGACAAATCCCTTAAATCATATAATCCAGAGGTAGTTTGTTTGCATCTCATATTTGATTTTCAGTGTTTCCTCTTCCCTCAAACTGTGCCAACATACCCACACTTCTGTACTTCACAACTTCACAAAAACACAGAAAAGAGGTAACTGTTGTAAAACAATCAGCATTGTTCATACACCGAAGTGATGATGGATGACATGCTGACTCCCCTAAAAGTGAAGCCAAAACAGTCAGAGCTCCCCCTCCTGACTGGCTGCAGTGCAATCCATAAAGCCTATCTCCATCATGCTCTGCAAAACAACTCAGATCGAACAGAGCGTCTTTGTGCCACTTCAGGTCAGGATATCTCTTTACACATAACAGGAGTCACACTGACCTGACACATATCTTAATTCAAAGTAATACCAGCCAAAAATAAAGACTTAATTGACAGGCTGGTCTTCAGAGAGGGGACATAATGACAGTTAGTGGGCAGAGATGTGAGGGCAGGCTGAGGAGCTGCTGGGCTCCATCCATCTCTGAGAGGGAAAAGTGGAACAACATCCTGTCCTGCAATCCAGGCAACAACAGCAGAGCTGGAGAGAGCATCTGTAATGTATTGCAACGCCTTGTTTTAAGTTCCCTTCAATGGAAATGTTCAGTTTAATGTAAATTATCATGAATAATCAAGCTAATGTTTGAACTTGACCCTGAATTGAAATGTTTAGTTTAATGATAATTGGTCCAAGAGGCTGATGAGAATCTGTTGCAGTGTAAGCATTACTGGTCTTGGAATCAGATGGAATAATTATTTTAATTATATATAAATAACTTTTAAATGAATAAAGTCATCCTACAATCCACAGTTTTATCTATTTAGTTGGTTGGATGGGTAATGGCTATGGTGATGACATGGTGAGCAGGTCATACAAGCGATTTGTCTCACCTTGAAGGGATTCTAATTTGCATACAAATTGACTAGGACTAGGAAAAGAGGACATACTGTATCTCTCCAGTGTTAGCTTCTCTACACTGGCTCCCCAAACAATCAAGGATACAATTTAAAATCCTTCTTCTGACCTACAAAGCTCTTAATGGTCAGGCACCTTTGTATCTTAAAAAGCTCATAGTGCTAAAGTGTCTGTATGTAGTATGGGGGGTAGAACCTTCAGTTATCAGGCCCCTCTACTTTGGAATCATCTACCAGTCAGGAACCGGGAGGCAGACACCCCCTCTACTTTTAAAATTAGGCTTAAAACTTTCCTTTATGATAAAGTTTATAGTTAGAGCTGGTTCAGGCTTGGACCACCTCTTAGTAATGCTGCTATAGGCTTAGACTACTGGGAAAACTGGCACACTGACACACTGGCATCCTATATAATCCCTTAATAAGTTAACATGGAGTCCATGTAGACCTGCTATGTTTGCAAAAGCGTCTTGAGATAACGTTTGTTGTGATTTGGCGCTACACAAATAAAGATTGATTGATATCCATTACTTAGGTCCTTCATTTTGGCTTATAATATCTTATAATAACATTTACATTTAGACTTAACCAGTCAATATGGTAAAGCCTGGTACATAACACTGTTCCAACCAAGGGAGAGGTTCCGGTGGCTGGTGGTGAGGCTTTCAGCAGTGTGTCTGCCCCCTGGTGGCTGGCTGCAGTATAGGTCAAAAAATCTGCCTCCCCCATTCATTTGAATGGGGGAGCAGTCAAACTTTAGAAAATAAATACACATCATACGAATGTTTCTCATATCCATATGCTGTGGTGATATGTAGTTAGTATTTGAATGTTTTGTGTCCAAGGCCTCTTTTTCCTGAAAAGTTTCTTTTTCGTTAGTTATTAGAGTTTAAAAAACGGGGTTTTACTTCCAGGTTTCCTTTGATTCACAGCCGCCGTAGAGAGAAACTTTAAAGGACACACAGCGTCTTCTGACGTCATGCTGTAGGGTGGAGATTATTACAGTGGCTTCACAGGCTCTGGCTGCACAATGGCTGTGCCCAGGAGAGGGATTTTTTGGCTTCAGAACCGTACAACGGGAAGAGGCGGAGCAACGCTGTCCATTTTATTTACAGTCTATGGTTCCAACCCAGAAGCCTGAATACATAGACTGACGTGTACCTCCTTTAAAATGTAACTACAAACTGCAAGCCCTGTGATTGGTCGACAGGGCAGCATCCTATTTCCTGCATTTGCAACATTTCCAGATTCACTGCACATCCCTATTTTTAAGTCACTTCCATCTCCTTATACGTCTCCTCTCTATTCTTCTTTGTCATAGTTGCTGGATGATCAATGGCAACATTAGTCAGCTGCAGTTTAACATAATACGCCCAAAGTCGCCATACTTCCTTGTGGAGCAGAAAACAGGTGATCTGACCAGCATTGAAATCATGTACTTCTGCAGGGAATCAATGCAGAAGTATAAACCAGGCTTTAGATATGAGCTTTCGCAGTGTGTTTTTTCTGAAACATTGTAATGAGATCTATTTATGTTGATTTATGTCCAGGGGTTCATTTATTTAGAGGCATGAACAGACGCGTAACTCCATGATTGACAGCTTTGTTGTAAAATGGGAATCCTGCAGGTTGTCTTGGGTCGTCAGTTTTTGCATTACTGAAAAGTCGAATCTTTACCATGCACATCCCTAGTTTGATTCGCCCCTCAAAATCACAAACTCAGCTGCTTCAGACAGCCGGTTGTTTGCCCCCAAATATGCAGATCTTGAGCCGAGTTTGTGCAGAGCTGAATCTGTATGTGTCTATAAGAACGTGTGAAAGCAGACAGGATTACTGTAAAAATGTAAACTCGGCCTGTGAATATCTCAGCAACAAAGAAATCTGTTACAGACAGCCGGAGCCAAAACAACCAATCTGTTGTGCAACAGCTTCTGAGGACCCTCACTTCCAAGAAGCTGAAGCACGAGAGAGGCTGATAACAGGACAACACACACAGGCACGGACACACACAGTCAAAGGTGTCTAATTTAGTTTTTGACTCTGATACATGCATCCACAGTCGCACCAACACACGCGCTCTCATCTGCCCTCGATCTTTGATATCATTTTCTCACACACAAACACAGTCTCACCGTACACATGCTTTCTCTCTCGCTCACACACACACATACACACTCTTTCCAGGACAGATGGCCATGCTGTGTGCTCTCGCTCAGCAGATGCACAGGAGCATTAATCACGGGAAAGACAGGGAGGATTTAACTCTTACTACAGTTGCGCAGCATCCTTTAAAGAGCCCTGATTAATTTCTCCCCTTAAGCAAATCCAGCCTTTCTTAAAGAGTGATGATGCAGAGAAGTTGCTTTAGACAGAGAAGAAACAGCTGATCGCAGCTTTTGAAACCAAGAATTGGTGTGAAATATGAGAGGCTAAAACCTGCAAATCTCTCTCTGATATCAGGAGCTGATGCAGAGAAAAGCAGATTACACGGAGAGTTGTGCCTGTTACTGATTTATGATGGATTTAAAATACCACAGTGGTGTATTTTTGTCTTGGTGACACACAGCAGTAATCATTTTTGTAGAGTTCAAAGCGGCAGGTTTCTGAGTAATACTCCCACCAGGTGCCATAGTCACATTTATGCACACATAGCAAGGCTTTGGATAAAAATGTGATATGACTAGTTTAATCTGTTTGAAACTCGTTACAAGCCTTCCAGTGTACAGCATGATCGTCACTATGTACACTGGGGCCACATTTAGAGTCAAACTAAGCAGGGGAGGATTTGGGGCTTGAGTAACTGTGATTGAAAAGTTGCAAACCATGAAGAAGTGGCAAGGTTACCTTTTTGCCCATATATGGTCACTTCTGGCTGCAGCATAGTTTAATGGGGACAGTCAAATTTCCTAAAAAGAGACTTCAGAACACTAGGTCTCAAACCAATAAGTGACATCATTATAGGCGTTTTTCGACCAGAGGGACTTTACCCCGGAACTACGTGCGTTTCAACCAGTGGACCCAGGGTCTAAATTTAGTTCAGGGGTAGATAATTTCCCCCATAAATAGCCCCTGCTAGAAGGGTAGTACTTTTCAAAGGTCCCGGGGCTTTCGGGGGGCTGGGCCTGCAATGCTGAATGTGTCTGAATGGTAGTTTACCTACAGTGTTTTTAATCCCTCCGCCGTCCACAATAACATCACAAATATCTGTGATTCACTTGATTTCTCTTTCTTTTATTTGTTCTATCTTTTATTATGTGTGTGTACTTTTCAAAAGAAGAAGCTGTGATTCTCTTGATTTAGCAGCTTGTAACAGTAGTCTTCACTCAGCCCACTGCGAATGCGTCTCTCCAGGTGTTACGGTTTTAAAAGTGACCCTGTAAACTGGAGACCTTCAGCTGTTGAAACACAGAGGGAGTTTTAAGATTCAATATCCTCATCAGATAAGTATTTAATGATCGTCTAAGACATTTATGAGGGATACATCGGACTGAAACTTGCCAGTCAACAGGGTCGCGGTTTAAACCAAAACACCGTCCGATCTCTGCCACAGCTTGTTGAGTTAATAACAATTTTAAAGCCGAGTTGCAACGTCTTTGCTACTCGCGCTTATCTCCTCTCACGTGTTGATTCAGTGAATCCATCTGTGATGAAACATAGCACCATCTAAAACAGCTCGAAATGATTCTCTTCCATGCTAACAGGCTAACTGTTGTGATACCTGCCTGTCCGTCTGCTTCTATGGTGTCATCTGTGATGAATGGCCTTCGTCTTTGTTTTACTGCCCTCTACTGGTCTGGTGGTGTAGTGCATTTACTTTTTATTTCCTCCATACGTCACTGGCCTGATTTGCACAATCTACCCTGGACTTCAGCCTGTGATTGAAACGCAGACAACAATGGGGGCACAGAACCCTTAGTTCAGGGTAAAGTAGTTCTGGGGGCTAAAAGACCCCGGAACTCTTGGTCGAAATGTACCTTATGCTAGCTACATAAACTTACATAGCGTTTGGCCGAAACCGCAACCACCTAGACCTAGAACCATTTCACATTGTTATCTACATAACAATTAAAGCTACTGTCAAGGGCGTGTACAGAAGTATGGTCAAGGGTGGTACGCCCCCCTCCCCTTGAAATATGACCGGCCACCCCAAGTGCCACACAAAGATCCTTAACTGTTACTGGCTGTTGCCTAGTTAGAGGCTGTGAGCTCGCATCACATTGCAGCACATCTCTTTTTGCTTGTACATTAAACTGTAAACAATACTTCACAGATTCACAGACAGATACTTCTACATCTCCACAAAAACCATCACTCCTGCCATTCTTTCCACCCTCACAAACTGCCTCACTGACACACAGTAGTCCTTGGCATTTTCTCGACCTCACTCTCTCCTTCAAACAACATATCAGAAACATAACCAAAACCTCCTTCTTCCATCTCCGCAATATTGGACAACTCAAATCCTCTCTCCTCCTCTGCTGCAGAAACACTCATCCACGCCTTCATAACCTCCAGACTGGACTACTGTAACAGCATCCTACTGTATATTGCCTTCCCTCCACTGACCTCCAAAAACTGCAATATGTTCAGAACTCAGCTGCTCGCTTACTCACCCACTTCCTCTCCAAAGTGCATATCTCATCCATCCTTCAGCACCTCCACTGGCTCCCCATACAGCACCGAATCCATTTCAAAGTCCTACTCATCACCTACAAAGCCCTCAGTAACCTCGCCCTCTCATACCTGACCGATCTCCTCAAACACCACACCCCATCTTGCCCCATCAGGTCCTCAGATTCTAATCTCCTGTCCCCCATCACCAAGACCCACAACTTGGGGGACAGAGCCGTCGTCATCGCTGCACCAACCCTCTGTATCCCCTCTCTCCGACTCTGACTCTCTTCACTCATTTAAAAATCACCTCAAAACCTACCTCTTCAAAAAAAGCCTACAACAAATGACCTCTACTCCCTCCCCATCTGTGTTTTTTCAAAGGGGTGTAAAATTTCCACTAAATTTCCATGGGAGGTTAAGCTCGGGAATTTCGGAAATTTTCCAAATTGGAAACTTTCCATAGGAATTATTGGAATTTATGGGAATTTATGAGAATTCATGGGAATTTATGGGAATTGAGAGTAATTTAATGGAAAGGTATCATATCCAAGAATAAATATTTGTTTTGTTTTTTTAGCAGACATCCATCCAAAATAATACAATTAAAACACATTTATTTGTAAGTAGAACTTTATCAAGTGTTAAATATTTTATGGTACAATCATTTCTTTCATTGAAGAACAAAAACATGAATGTTGAGTTAAATATCTGGTTGTTTTAGTCAGGATTATGCTGAAACATATTTTCCCCATCTATATTAAGTTCCCTATTAAGAGACAACTTTCCATTTAGTAAATTCCTGGTTTTATTCCCGTTAATTCCCGTAAATACCCATGGAAAGTTTCCAACTTTGAAAATTCCCGGAATTTTGCAACCCTAGATATGATTAGTGAAGACAGATATGGTAAATAAATATTTACTTTGTGTCGAGGAACTGCAAGTTTTTCTGAATGACAGCATTTTTTAACATCTGAGGTTGCTGCTTGGTTGTAACACAACTGAACTTTTTTTTAGAACTGACTCTGTTTTACCAAAAGCAACAGGTGGATGATATTTTTTTCTTTCCCCTAACAAGCCGGGTTATAACAATGAAATGTACATTTTTTCTCAGCTCCGTTTTTATTCTATCACAACCTTTTATTCACCACTAGTTTCAAAAACAAGCTGTTCTATATTATGAACAAACAGACTTAAGAGCCCTCTGCTAGAAAAACTGAAACTCTCTGAAACACAGAGCCCTTCTGGCCAAGCTGCCAAGTTTGGTCGAGAATAAACTGACCTTAATAAAATCTTTCACTAGGCACTCTGAGTCTGGTGGATATTCAAACGCCACACCACAGCTGGAAGTCGACCTTCATGATTAGATTATCTCACTTCACATAAGTTAGTTTGTCAGACTAGAAAAAATTAATCTTCAAGAGCCACTGAGAATATTCTGAATCATGCAGAGAATTTGATCAGCCTCTAACTCCACCACCAGAATCTCCTTCAGTGCTGAGTACAGTAAAGCAACAGTAGAGGTGAACATCGGGGTTGAAACACAGCCGAATTCATTGTAGGAGTTTAGCTCAGGGAAGGTAAGAGTGGTACACCTGACTGGAAAAATTCACAACAGATGAGTCAGCTTCAACAACATCAGAGAATGTTAAAATCACTCCACCTAAATCCAGTTTTAGCTTCCTGTGATTTCTGCAGGAGGAGCAGAATACAAGACACATTTATCTGCGGTCATTAAAATAAAGAGCTAACAGTGCTAACTCCCTTTACTGGAAATACTGGGAACGGCAGAGTTCACCGGGTTTCACAGTTCATCAAAGCAGTTCTGAGAAAATCCTTCATACCCCCCCTGAAACTGTGAGCGACAGTTCAACAAGCCTGCAGTAAAACCTCTGTGTGCTAAAACCTCCCCACAGGACAGGTCCAGCTAAGCCTGTTGAGGTAAACAACATGGATTGTGGATTTAATGCATGGTTGGATTAAGGCCCCCCTGGAGCTGGACTGTGAACACTCCTGTCTGGAACCGTTTTGGACCAGAACTCTCCAACCCTGCTAACAGGGACTGAGGGCTGGGAAGACATTTCAGCTGTTAAAGTCTGGATCACTGATCTGTTTGGAGACCTGGGGTCCGTTTCACAAAGCAGGTTCAATAAAACTCTGAGTCTAACCCTGAACTCTAGTTGATCTACTCTGAGATAGGAAACTCTGTGTTTTCGGTTCCACAACAGCTGATTTGAGTTAGTTAAATCAACTTGGAGTAGTTTCACCTGGGGTTAAGTGCGTGCACCACAACTTTAAAAAGACAGCATCAATGGAGCCCCGATTCGACGAGTCACCATGGTAATGGAGAAGAAGAGGGCGGCATTTTTCACCCCACTGGAACTGGACATCCTTATTCGCTCATATGGCGAGTTTGAGCATGTTTTTTTTTTAAAATGCAACACCGCTGCAGGTGCCAAACAGAGGGAGACGGCATGGGAGAACATTGCGGCTCGGGTCAATGCGTACGTTTAAATGTAGTCCTTTGCAATCACAGGGGGAAACTGCTTGAATGGTAGCCTATTAATTTATTTCATTTAGGTGCAATCACGCGGGGGAGAAGCGCACCTGGCAGCAGCTTAGGATGAAATATAAAAACATTGTTCAAACAGGTAAGACCTCGGCATAATATCATGGGGATACCTCATTTTGATCATGTTTTACATTGTAAAGTAAATATTAAGTGGCTGTTTGACTGTGCAGTTGTTTTATCCCCAACATAATGCTGTTTTCACACACATGCATGTATTTTCATCTATATCATGTTCTGTTAAATAATTAAGCCTATTTAAACTAACACAGACTTCTACTCAGCCAACAAAAAGAAAGCAGATGCCCGTAAAACGGGTGGCGGCCGAGCACCGCCACCTCTAACGGAGGCAGAGGCGCTGGCCCTGAGACAGAATTTTGGAAGGCCAGCGACTGAGGGAATCCCTGGAGGGAGCTCATCCTCTGAGCCCACCCACCAAGACACAAGTGCCTTTATAACACGTAATATCCCTAGACCTATATATCTTTTTTTAAGCCTATTCATACAAATATTTATTTCCCTTTTCATTTTTTTTTTTTTTTTCTCCCAACATATTCTGATGGTGCGATCTGCCTGGTGGAGCCCCCTCACGCCACAACAGACCTAGTAACTGTAAGTAGGCAATACTCCAAAGATTTTGCCAAATGGTGGTTTAAGTATACTGAGACATATCACTCATCTAGGATGAAGAGTGCGAGGAGACTTTGTGTGCTGCCTTCACAGAGGGGGAACCAGAAAGGCCTGTAGAGGTAACATTTGATATGTTATTGCTAGTTCTCTTCCCATTCACATTTCTTAACATTATGGTGTAAAATAGAGTGTGACATTTAGCCTACACTGAAGTATTAACACATTCTCATCATTTTTAACAGGGCATGGCTGGGCAGCAGCAGGAGGGTCCCTCAACTTCAACTGCACAGATTGACACAGTGAGATGGATGTTCAGTAAACACCAGAGGTTCATTCTGTGGAATTCATGTGCAACTGTATAATTTAATGTCCTCCTTATGTATTCCCAGTTAAAGATATCTACAAAATATTTCTTCTGAAAAAAATTGAAAAAAACAACAAAGAAATGCAGTTCTTGGACCGCCAGATGAGAAGGGCAGATCTCGAAATTGAATTACTAGAGCACAAGTTAGAGGTGGGTGCATGGTCACAGGTGAATTATGTTAATTAAGTTAACTACAGGAACATTAACTAAACTATCTCTTGTATTTGTAGGAAATAAAGAAGACCAAATTAAATTTGTATTATGTTTTTATTTGACTGCTGCTGTGTTGGTGGTGGTAGTGGTGATGATATTGTCTTAATCTCTGAAGTGGATGCGGGATATGGTGTCTCTGACTGCTCTGCCGTCCTGCATACAGTGGCCTTACGTAAGTGCCCTGCATCTCCAACATTATACAAAAAACTCCCATTTGCAAAAAAACGCAGAGCAACACACAATATCTGCTGGGATGTAAGAGCACGACTATGGTGGGTAATGTTGCAAATGTACGGACGGATTAGGTTGTGTATGTAGATGATAAACTGTGAAGTGAAACGGTACCGCTCAAAAAGATAATTGTCCAGAAATGCTAAAACATCTATGCGCGGTCTGATTATCATCTCCCGACGAATATTTAATTCTCTGCGCAATAATGCTGCACCTTCATCCACGGGATCATTAACAAAAGGACATGCCATTTTAGTGAAAAAAGTTGGCACCTAATATAGGCCTACTGATTGATTTTTGAATTATTATTTAAATAACAGACGGCAGAAATACGCTACGCCAAAACTCGCCTGCCGACTGAATGAATGAGGAAATCAAATACCGTGTGTGGCTGAAAGGGGGCGGAGACTGAGAGAAACTTGAGGTTCATCGAGAAAAACCTGGTCCCGACCAGATTAGGTTCATAGAGTCTGTTACTACGGTAACTGACCGAGAGTTTAAGTTACCTCCCTCTGTGAAACAGGCTAGAGTTACCCCTCTTTCTCTGGTTTGAAACGGAAAACACAGAGTTTCCCTCATTTCAGGGTTAACAAACTCAGAGTATTCACTAAACCTGCTTTGTGAAACGGACCCCAGCACATGTTACATCACAGTTTGGAGAAGGATCATATCTTGACAGTAAAACTTAAAACTGCTGCTAACTGCTAATGCTCACCAGTGGAGGACAGTAACAGAGTAAATTTACTTCAGTACTGTACTTAAGTACATTTCTTGAGTATCTATACTTTACTTGAGTATTATTTTTTGAGGAAACGTATTACTTTTTACTCACGCTTTTGCAAACACGGACAGTAAACTGTGTTTGTGTAGTTCTGTTTGTCTCAGTGGTTTAGTCGTACCTGTATATCGTGCGTCTCCTCGGTTGAACGTGGAGCAAACACAGAGCAAATTTCACTCAGATCAGGCAGTTCATTTAGAGGTGGTAATGATGGCTATAATTCTCCACCTGAGCCCCCATGGACATATCTTCAGCCCGTGTTAGAGGTTTTTGAAATGAAGAATGATACGTATCGTTTGAAATGTTCTCCCTGTTTCCCACTCTGCCTAAACATACAAACATTCACTGTCCAACCTGAGAAAGCATGTTGAGCTACATAACATTTGTTTCATTCCAGATGAACATTTCAAACTAATTTGTCTGTGCTTGGAGTAACTTAGTTTCTGTTTTTATTCCATGGTATAGTGTTTAGAGATTTCAAGTAATGTTCTCTGAATAAAAATAATGTAACAGAATGTACTCCTATGTATTCTTGCCTGCACTCATGCTTTGTGAAAATATAATGTTTTTAGATTTTTAAAGAAGTACTTTGAATACTTCAGTATTTTTAAAAGCAAGTACTCTAACTCAAGTAATAATCGGACAGAGCAACTTTCACTTGTATTGGAGTAATATTTAACCTGGAGGATCTATACTTTGACTTAAGTAATGAAGCTGTGTACTTTGTCAACCACTGATGCAAACTGCTGGTTGTGGGTTTTTTGTTTGCCTCTGCCCCTCGCGTCTGATAACCTGTAGCCCTGATTGGCTGTATTAAACATGGACATTGTCTCATTTTGAAGCCCACCGACAGCGGTCGCCATATTGGAAAAATGCTGACTCATTAACGCTGTCGACCTAGCAAGAGGCTAGGATCTGAGATTTTTGCTTTTTGAAGAGAGGAGACTTAAAAAATTCCAGGTTAGGGATAGGGTTGTGGGAACTCAGCTGTAACTTCTAGAAAGATGAATGGTAATCACCAATGCATGGCATGAACAACTTCGCTTCTGACTCATTCTCTTTCTTTCATTCTAAGGTAACTACGTAATTTTATGTCACTTCTTTACGTCACTTTCTTTACGTCACTTCTTTACGTCACTTCTTTATGTCACTTCTTTACGTCACTTTCTTTACGTCACTTCTTTACGTTACTTCTTTATGTCACTTCTTTACGTCACTTTCTTTACGTCACTTCTTTACGTCACTTCTTTACGACACTTCTTTACGTCACTTCTTTTCGTCACTTCTTTATGTCACTTCTTAACTTCACTTCTTAACGTTATTATCGAGTTATTATCTGTGACCAACAATATGCGTTGTCACTACGCAAAGTAAATAATATTATATCGCATCAATGAACTGAAGATACAACAAGGGTCCTTGATAATTAACTACCAACTCTCTGTAATGAACCTTCTTTAGCATCTCATGCTAAAGGGTGTGTCTTCAAACAACACTGAATTATCGTTTTTTCCTTCCTCTCGTAGATATGGCTAACATGAAACCTATTTTTGGGTCAGGTTTATGCACTTCCTGTTTAAATTTAGAGAGCACATCATGGCTTGGGCTTAAAATCGTAACTCTTATTTTTATTTTGCATGAGGTATAAATCCCAGTCTCATCGGTGAAGGTCTGATTGTCTGATCCATCCATAATCCTGACTGCAATCCTAAATCTACCACTCTTCGTACATCACCTCCACATCTCACTTTCCACATCTCTGACGGCCGGACTTGTCCCTCTGAGTGTCTCATATTTCCACAGATGGGTCTGAAGATTACACAAATTACATGCTAAATATTGCACAATACCTTTGGTTTGTGTAGCATATACAGAGAAGGAAAACCTGCTTATGCACACCTGCGGATTACACTGGTGTTTGGTTAACCGTGCACAATCTGAGAGGGTTTGTGAATGCAGAATATGTAATATCATGCATGACCTACATTAACTCTGCATGGTTTCTATAAATCTTTAATGGGATTTTTACACATGCAGTTTGCCGTAGTTTTTTTCACACAAACAAAAACAAACGTACAAAAAAAACTAACCTACTAAAGTCGTTCTATTTTTCACACACACTGAGTTGCGACATCTACACAGATATTAACATAAACTCCATGTAACTGCATCTGAAACAAGCTGTGGCCCAGTGTTTCAGTAATCCACATATTTCATTAGCCTGGCCGACCTACATTCTGCAGCGGTTTGGATTAGCACAGCCTGATCTTCTGCTGACACTCATCTGGTTTTCCCAGCATCCTCGGCTGAACCGCAGCGAGACACGGCAGCCATGATTAGAGTCTGACACGTTTCTATGTGCTCTGAGCTCAACCTGTGGCACCTCGGAGGCTGATCACAGAAAGAGCCTCAGGGGGATTTAGAGGGAGAGGGTCTGCTGAGGAGAGCAGGGCGAGGGATCTGAATAGAGAGGAAGCTACTCAGATTGGAAGTTCCGATAAATGTTAGCGGTGTTAGCGTGTAACAAAGGAATTGACCTGACTTGACTTAATACTGGTGCTGAGCACCAAATTTCATCTTTAATGTCCCGCAGGAAATAATTGATCATTAAGTGTGAAAGGGATTCTGTCACATTGTCTCCTCTCCTCACCTTATTTTTTTTTTTAAGGGTATCATCCCGCTGATTGTATCAGATGTACTTACAGAAGCCCTGAGAGGGGAGACAGGAAAGACACCCTGTAACGGTGTGATTGAAATAGTTTGTCATGGCTTAAGAGCAGATGATGAAAAACGGCTTTGCAGAAAAAAAAAAAAGTTTCATGCTGTGGAAAAGGTGGAACAAATGGAACACTTAAATGATAAAACCTCAGCATGTGGGTGTGCGATTAAAAAGTTAAGCGGCATCTCCTTGCAGGAGGTATTATAGATGAACGCACATTGATAATTAACTGATGTTTAACAAAACAAAAACTTTTTGAAGCCATTGAGACAGCGAAAAAGAGAAGTAGACAGGTAACAGAGTGAAAGTAATACTTTAAGAAACAGTCGCTGGTATTTGTTTGGTGGAGTGAGAATGGAACTGAAGAGTGACAAAGCAAACGTCTCTGTTTCTCTACTTCTACTACTACAGCTATCCCTCATTGCTCTTATCTCTCTCTCTCTCTCTCTCTCTGTCTCTCTCTCTCTCTCTCTCTCTCTCTCTCTCTCTCTCTCTCTCTCTCTCTCTCTCTCTCTCCTCCTTCCCTCTTTCCAACCCCAACTCGGTCGAGGCAGATGTGTGTCTAACATGAGTCTGGTTCTGCTCGAGGTTTCTGCCTGTTAAAGGAAGTTTGTCCTTGCAGCTGTAACTTGCTAAATACTGCAAAGTGCTCCACTCATGGGGGATTGAGATGAGATAAGATCAAGTCCTGTCAGTAAGAAGGGACTGGATCTTATCCTATCTCGATGTTGGGTCTTTGTTAATAATTCAACATAGAGTACGGTCTAGACCTGCTCTGTTTGTAAAAGAGTATCGAGAAAACGTTTGTTGTGATTTGGTGCTATATGAATAAAGATTGATTGATGGTTTGTCCGTCTGTGTTTACTAACTGTTATTTTTGGTGTTGTTTTTGAAGATGCAGTGTTTATCTTCTACATAGAAACCAATGCAGCTCAGCATTTTCAGCACTCTGGTGTTTTTTGACACTGCATGAAAAAAATCCATCTTTGGAACACCTGCATGTCTCTCCCTTAACGACCAATCAAATTCAAGAAGGTGAGGGGCGGGACTTCTGATATAAACTCTGACAATACTGGGGGACAAACTTGTAAGCCTTGTTTTTTTAGGGTGTTTTAAAAAGTCTGAGCAGCTCCAGAACATGACTCCTTTCCGTTATCACTTTTCTTTGTAAAATCCCTGAAACAGAAGCAGATATGAAGCATACAGGGTAATTTAAAAACAGACTTTAAGTCAGGGACAACTTCAGTAACCAAGCAACAGTAAGCACCTGTGAGACACACTCTGAAATTGAGGTCACGAGTGCTGCTGGTAATAAAAAAAATGCTGTTAATAGACACAGGCCCTAAATCTTTGTAGTGTGTGAACTGCAATGTGAACAAACACTTCAAGTTGAAAACTCATTTTGGTTTTCCTTTACATATTTATATGAAAGGACACTTCTGACACACACAATTGCATTCAAATATACAATTTTAAAGAAATAAGGGGTTTAATACTCTATACTTTCTGGAGGAGCTCCCTCAGTGCTTCATTCAAAATGCTTCATTTTCTGTACACCAAGACCTTTAGAGGAACAAAAAAAGATTTGAGAGCTAATGGAGCCTTGATTTGTCTTTTGGTAGAGGCTAACCTCCAATACAGCTCTTATTTTGGTAGATTTATCACCCCCGCCTCTGTTTTCCCCCCACAAGTCCTTCTAATGCTTTAGAGGTAACAAAACAGACGTCAATAAAACATGGTGAAATGCACTATGCACTAAAGAAATGCACTATTAATATCACCCCAGTGTCAGTTTGCAGTCATGAAAAATTAAACTCAGCCTGCAGAAACAGCTGCATCAAGGCTAGCGTGGCTCTGAAGGGGAGGTTTGTCAAGTCTAATGGTACCAATGTCATCGCGGTTATTTTATCTCACCCTAACTGTGAAGAGGGAGGGTTTGAAGAGAAGGTGCGAGACATGTTGGCAGGAAATAATACAAAAGGGGAATAATAATTTTTGCACAAAAATGATTTGCATTTTTCCACAAAAACATTCCACGCTCCATGTTGGGTTTATTCTCTAAAGTCATAAACAATGACTTTTATTGGTGATCATTTCTAATCAGCAGCTCGTCCAAAAACAATCTCCAAATTTTGTCAACTTTAGGGCCCCATGCAGAAAATGAATTTAGATTTTCATAACAATTAAGGCTAGGTTTTATTCCCCTCTGAGACCTCTAACTCTGAGAAAAGAATGTTGTAGAGTTAATTAATGAAGCAGCTTCTTGATGCTAGTCGGTTTTTAAGGATTCATCTGTTTCTGGACGGTTCTAAAACACCTAGAGTAGTGATCATCTCTGGAGCATCATAGTGTTTGGAAACCTCTAAAGAGAATATTAAAAAGTAAAAAACAGAGCAGCATATTGTTCCTCGCTGAGATCAAAGCAACCTGCCGTGATCAGATTTTGATTCAGACATGATGTTTTGGAATAATGATTTGTGACTCATTTTTTTCTTCTGAATCAAAGGCAGAGATGTTGTGGTGGTGAGATGTGGTGTCAGTTTGAAGTCTGGCTCGTTTTCAGGATGCATGATTGGAGGAAATGGATTCAAACAGCTATGATTACACTTCTGTTTGAAACACTGAGAAGTTGTGCTGAATAAAACTTTGACAGTGAGCCGGGATAATGTGAAAAGTGAAAGTGTCAGAAATGATCAATTCTTTGCGGTTCAGGCAGTCACAGTTCATTGATGACATTAATAAAGAGTTTGATCATGTGACTGTCTGACTTAGTGACAAATTAGTCATTCACTTTTTTTTAATTACATTTTATGCAAATCCAATAAAAGACAGGCCTCACATTGGCACAGCGTCAAACTTGCAAATGTTTCACTGGATCATTTGACAAAGGTTACACTGCAAATACAATGTTTTTTTTACAGAACATGGGAATACTTTTTCAGTAATTAGTTTGAACATTTCAAATTTTCTCACAATACAATGAGATATGCCTTAAGCTGTTAGAGTTTGGGTTTGGGTTTGGAGACCTGCACAAGTTACATCAGAGTTTGCAGAAGGATCATATCTTGACAGTGAAACTTAGCAGCTCCTAACTGCTGACGCTAACTGCTCTTCACAAGCAAACAGCTTCTTGTGTGTTTTTCTTGGTCTCTGCCCCTTACGTCTGATAACCTGCAGCCCTGATTGGCTGTATAAAACATGGACATTGTCTCGGTGACATTGTCTCACCCATTGATTACTGAAGCAGAGACTTGAAGCTTATATCGACAGTGGTCGCCATATTGGAAATGCTGACTCATTAACGTTTGGTTGACCTAGCGAGAGGCAAGACTCTGAGATTTTTGCTTTTTGAAGAAAGGAGACTTTTGAAAACATGAACCCACAGAAGAACTTTCTTGAAGTAACTATCCACCACAGTCAGATCCTTGACTCCCTAACCCTAACTTGCAAATGTTTCACTGGTTTATTTGAAAAAGGTTTTACTGCAAAGACGATGTATTTTACAGAACATGGGAACACTTTCAGTCAAACATTGTTTTGAATATTTCAAAATTTCTTACAGTATGAATAGATATGCCTTAAAGCGGTTCTACTCTTCCTTTTTTAACATACTCCTGTGTCTCTCACCTGTCTGAATATAAATATATCTCTGGGTCAAAATTCAGTTTGTTTGTATTTTCTTTCTTTGTGCATTTAGAAAATACAGAACAGTACAGTAAAAAAAGGGATTATAAGTCCTTCATAAGTCTGTATCAAGCTCATATTTAGAGATAAGAAATCTTACAGGTGTTCTCAGATCTTCAGACTGCCATATGGGCCACAGACTTCCTCATCCTGAGCCACCGTTTGTGTTCATAACTTCTAAAAACCTGAATGAGGTTGTCTTTATTGCCAAGTTTATCGTTTATTTAGCAGTTTATAAAAAAAGGTGAGAACACTCTATTCTCAGTACATTGTAGTTTATACCATAAACTGTATAACACATAGACATAGTCTCTGCAACATCACCCATTTGTTTCTGAAGCTGAGTTTTGAAGCCTACCATCGGCGTGTGCCGTATTGACACGCTGACTCGATCTACATGCAAAGACGTGGAGTTGAGGCTGGCCTTTAGCTTCTTTGCTAACGGCTACAGTGTTCCCGCCTATCAGTTAAGTCAACTGGGCCTCAATTAAGCAAAATTCTTAATCTTAATGTCTAGTAAACTGCTGAGATTATAAAAAAAATCACCCATAATTGTAACAGGCTGTAAACATGTTTATTTTTGCTGTAAAGATTGTTTTCTAAATGGGTGTGTATGTGGTTACCGATTCTTCAACAGTCAGACTCATGTGGACACTTGAACGACTGCAGTTTTTAGCACTTCCGGCTAAAGCATCAGCTTTATGTCTCACGGCCGGAGGTTACTGTGTTCTAACGTGACATCAGTAACATTTGCCTAATGTAGGAGCAGCTGGATTTACTAAACACTTGCAGGTGTCTTTTCTTACTGCTTCTTTAAAACTTTCTTTGACCTTGTGATGTTTGGCATCAAAGTCATGAAAAGGTGGTTAAAAATAGACACAGAAGGTCATTTTTAGAGAAAGCAGAAGGTTATGCCAATGGATGTACTGTATTTCTGTTGTGTCATGTTTTGGTCTGTTCTAAGTTTTCTTTTAGGGATTTTTTGTCATTTTTGTTTCAGATCAGGTTGATATTTCAGTTATTTCCAGAGTGTGTTTTTATGTTCTCCTTCCTTGTTATATACCCTCATGTCTGTGTAGTCCTTGTCTGTGTATAGTCTATAGTGTTTCCTGTTTTATTTTGTAGTTCTTTCCTCTTGTGTATCTGGTTTAGTTTTACTTCCTGGGTTCATGTTTTCCTCCAGTTTGATTGAACCCTAATTAGTTGCATCTGTGTCTCGTTGTCTCACCTGTGTCTGATTGCCTCGTTAGTATTTAGTCTCTGTGTTTCCTCACTTCTGTGTCTGTTCATTCACCAGTGTTAGCTGAGTGTTTCCAGTGTTACCAGTCTTCCTGTGTTCCCTGTGTTCTTGTGTTCCCTTGGATTCATTGAAAGCTTTTTTATGTTTTTCCCCTGTTGTTTTTTGTTAATGAAACCTTTAATTTCAGTCTGCACTTTGAGTCCTCCTTCTTCTACAACTTGCACATTAAACACATTTTTTGTCTTTGGTTTATGAAAAAGGCTTTAATTCACTATTAATATCTTTATTTATCTATTTTACTAGGATGTAGAATATATTGAGGAAGCAGTGTACAGAACTTAGTGATACGTCATGTCTTTATTTGACTGAATTTGATGGAAAAATATCATATTTTTATAATCTTCGAATTCATAAAAACATTGCAACATTTTTTCATCAGTTATTTGAGGTTTCTGGCTTACATGATGTTAAAAAAAATTACATAACAGATCCAAGGATATGAATTTCATTGTAATACTCATACGAATGTCATCACAGAAAGTAGACGTACTGATCTAAGACTTAAGTCTGCTGTTACGTAACTGTGTTGTATATTGTATGTATTTATTTCTCAGCTTTTCCTTAAACTGAAGATATCCTCAGTGTGACATCTCTTGATCTAAATATGGCCAATAACAAGAACAAACCACCAAAACAGCAGATCTAATCCAGAGTGCGATGTACAACATCTCTTAAATCTGTGTTTTAACTGTGATTCTGGTCGCTCTGGAGAGGATTTGTCCTGTAAAGATTAACTGTGATTGCTGTGTAAAGGGGCTAAAATTGTAATGCCTCCTGAGCCCGGTGCTGCAGTCAAATGCAGCTGGGAATTTAAAGCCTTCTGCTGTGGATGACAAGCTCACAGTCTCTGTCAGACACATGAGTTTCTCTGAATCTTGATTTAGAGAAAGCGTCCTGCTGTGAGGTGAATGAATGCTCGGTGCTGTCAGAGGATGACGTTCTGCCTTTCATTTAAAGGTTTGATGAGATCTGTCTGAAATCTGTCGAGGAAACATTTCTCTTCTCAACACTTGGAGGTCAGGCAGGCTCAGGGGAGGCGGCACTTACCTTTCGTCCTCCCGTGTTGAGCCTCAAAGGGGTCAAATAGGGGTCGAAGATCAAGTGACTGGTCTCGATGTCGATGGGGGACTGCCGCTTCCCGATGGCGCACAGGTTCCAGGCTGAGTGCACCAGACCCCAGAAGGATGGGACTGAAGAGGAAGAGGAGGAGGATGAAGAAGAAGAGGAGGGAGAGAAACAGAGAGAGGAGAAGTAATTAGTGTGTCTACTCGGTAACATCAAACCATAAAAACAGAAAAAGAGAGCTTCATTATGACGGGACAGGAGGAACGGGGAATTTAGGAGAGAGTGAATTTACATACGACTTCATTAAAATCAGACTAAAAAAAGAGCTTTCATTAAAGTCTGCAGGTTTCCATGAGCCAGTGAAACCAAGGTAGAGAAACACTTTATTATTGAAGAGTGTCTGAAAAGTTCCCCCCTGTAGATTTATGGTTAATAATCTCCTGCAGTGTTTCCCAGTGACCCCCTTAAAACAGAGCGATGCGAGCGTCCTCTCAGGATGTGACCTCAGAGGTGCACAGGGGTCTGATTTAAAGGATTTTCAAAAGGCTGTAGGAGGTGAAAGGATCTTATATAAAACAAAAATAAAGCAAAACATAAGTGGTTTCAAACCTCCAGGTTGAGTAAAAATGTATGAACCCTATTCCACCAGAGCGGCCTTACAACAAAAGGTCACAGGTTCAATTCCCGCTAATGCTGTCTGTGCAGCACACCTTGTCCTTATGAAAAGTTAGCGTCTGCGTTGCAACTTTTCTGCAGAGTTGGGGAAGGATTGAAGAATGTTTTGCTTATAGCAGCAAGAGAGTAAGAGTAAGACGCTTTTTTTAAACCAAGAATTTGCTTTATGTTGTTTTTCTTTTTAAACTAACAGACTCTATTGACAAAAACATTTCAAATGACATGACTTGATGACTCTTAGGTGTAGGGATCCTTTCTGCAACGTGGTCAGACCCTGATAAAAATCTGAGCCTGTCAGTGGCAAAAAGAAGAACTTTAAGTGAACAAACTTTAACTGGCACATTTGCCCCAAAGGAATAAGTTGCAACACATACGGCTTGTTAAAAGCTGCAAGGCTGAAGCGATTCCAAATTGTTTTGTTCCTAACATACTTAAACCCAAAAAATAAGGATTAAGAGCGCTAGAAAAACCTCAAGCAAACATGCATGCTCCATTTCTATGATAAATACATCTTATTAAAGCTGCTGTTGGTAGTCACGGAGTAAACATCTGTTCAGAGAGAGGGACCTCGGATGTCAACACTATCCCTCCCAACCAGATTTCCTCTTAGTCCCCCAACACAGATCGGCGTGTGCAGTCATGATAGTGCCGGACTCATAACCAATCGTAGGACGTGGCCCCTTAACCAATCAGGACAGAGGATTGGAGATTAGCTTAATTGGTCCGTCATAACGGGAACAAGGGGAATAATAACGTTGCTTGATACAAAGGCATTGGATAATGCAGAGATTTCGTAACAGTCTCAAATTACTCCACTTACCGATGAGTACCGATGGACATTATGACCTTTTCTCCAAACCCAGCAGAAAAAAAGCAACGTTGTTTTTACACCATTCCTACCAACAAGTGCTTTAACCAGCTCTCTTACTGATCATATAGCTGTGTAAGATGCTTGACACAACAGACTGTAAGGTCAGGTACAACCGTTTGCATTAAAATAATGTGGCTAAAACGTTAGCTTCGGTTAGCATGCTGAGTCAGCAGGCTACGGACATTTTCATATTGGACCCTGTCCAGCAATATTAGCAACGGCTGCAGAGCAGGTGAGTGAAACTTTAGATTAACTATTGCTACAAACAAACTTAAACCATGAACGGTGGTGATAATAGCAGCAGGGTTCAGAGTTGTGGCATTGTTTATTTTTAAGTGCACAGAATAAGAGAATAAGAATCCATCGCCATGGAATGCTGACAGCTGAGGAAACACTAGGACTATTTTTCTATTTCTAAGTTATATTTTGGGGCATTTTTGCCTTTAATGAAATGAAATGTGGGGAGTAGAGAGTGGGGGATGACATGCAGTAAATGGTCAAGGCTGGAATCGAACCTGCGACCTCTGCAACGAGGGCTATATCCTCTGAATATGGGGCGCGCGTTTAGGCCGCTAGGCCAACAGCGCCCCGACTGAGACTATTTTTGAAAACTCTTTCCATAAATCCTTTTAGATCAATATAATATTCTTGCAACCCTCCTGTTATGTTGCGGGGTCAAATTGACCCAATCTAAAGTTCAAAAATCCCCCCAAAAAATGTTAAAAGTAATTTTCGTTATGGATTAATTAGTGTGAAAAACATATAAAATTAAAATGGTTCATTCCACACATTTGCATACTGTTCGTGGGTCAATTTGACCCTGCAGTCAAAGTGGAGGCTAAAAGTGGTCAGAAGTGTCAAATACTAAATGTTTCTTTGCAACTGGGTTACATATTTAACCCCAATCCCTTTCCAATGTACATAAAAAAAGTTTTAACATGAATTTTCATAAAAAAACAAGTGAGTTATCCTCATTGAACCATGATCTGTGAGAATTAAAGAACACCAATGCACTAAATGCTGATTTAAATGGTTAGTAATGGAGTTAACAATGATTTTTTTTGAAAATCTTTATCTGGATTTTTTTGGGTTCTGACACTTCTGGATAATCAAATATGCCCCGGGTCAAGTTGACCCAGGAACATTATTGTTGTTCCTAAGAAACGAACATAACAGGAGGGTTAATCAATGTTTTCTGTCATTCTGTAATTAGGGGGATAATGTTTGGTTAGCAGGTGGTTATGGGATATACAATCCTGACAGTCGGGATTCTATTTCCCATAACCACCTGCTAACCATTTTATTATCCCTTACTTTTCGTATGTATATCCTAGTCTGCAAGTAGGAGTCAGATCTGTTCAGGATCGCATGCTGCAGGCTGCAGGACAGAGATATCAGGCTGATATCCGACCTAAACCCAGCCAGATGTGCGTGACATGACCCTACTCTGCATGAACAGACAGACAGACAGACAGACAGACACACGCATACACACAAGAGAGGGCTTATCACAAGCTAAACTGTTATAATGCTTGTCAGAGAGGAGCTTAATAACAGCTTGGACTTTAAAACAGCTGTCATTACGACCCAAAAGCTCATCAGCAGCATCAGTGTGTCCTCACCAGATTGAGAAAAATGTTTAAATGAAATGGACGGGAGCTTATTTGAATCACTTTTGAATGCATATGAGGCTCTTTCCAGCTGTTTTCATATTCATACTCACTGATTCACACCTGGGAGCTGCCATCTCTACCTCAAGCTTTTTACACTCTCTCTCTCTCTCTCTCTCTCTCTCTCTCTCTCTCTCTCTCTCTCTCTCTCTCTCTCTCTCTCTCTCTCTGTCTGTCCCTATCTCTCTATTCCCCTGTTTTTTTTGTATTCGTCCGTCTCTCCCGGACAGAGAAGGAGCGAAGTGACAGATGTGTCAGCCCTGACCTGCAGAGTGCAATCCTGACCCCTGCTCTTCACACAGCCGCACAACAACACACTGTTATAATCACACAGCTGCATGTATGTGTCTGTCTGTCTCTCTCTCTCTCTCTCACACACACACACGCACACACACGGAGCAAGACTGGTGGGCGTACAGACACAAACCTTTTAGGGGTGAAAAAGCAGGAAAATGTTTATCCTCAAAGTTGGGTGATTTTGTTTGATTCAAAATGTGTGTGTTTGTGTGTGTGTGTGTGTGTGTGTGTGTGTGTGTGTGTGTGTGTGTGTGTGTGTGTGTGTGTGTGTGTGTGTGTGTGTGTGTGTGTGTGTGTGTGTGTGAGCCTTCAAAAGCCCAGCGTCATGTGTGATGAAAACAATCTCAAAGGTTGACTGCGCGTCACAAAAATTGAGGTCAAACAAACTGTTGGTCAAAATCTGTCAGACTGTGAGGCATCAGTTTTGAGGGGACGTCAGATTGTGCGTGAATGAATCTCAAGTCCGTTTATTTAACTCTGACACATCAAGGGAACACACTGGTTCCTCCTCTCATCATGCTACCTAAAAAACAATGGCTAACTTGACAAATAACTTATGCTTTAGTTACAGAAACAAGCAAAAAGAACCTGTCAAAATAAAACTCCCAGACTGGTCATCATTTCAATCAATCAATCTTTATTTATATAGCCCCAAATCACAACAAATGTTATCTGAAGGCACTTTTACAAACATAGCAGGTCTAGATCATACTCTATGTTAAATTATTAACAAAGACCCAACATCAAGATAGGATAGACTCAGTCTGATCTCATCTTAATCAACCATGAGCAAAGCACTTTGCAGCATTTAGCAAGTTACAGTGGCGAGGACAAACTTCCTTTAACAGGCAGAAACCTTGAGCAGAACCAGACTCATGTTAGACAGCCAGTTGCCTCGACCGAGTTGGGGTTGGAAAGAGGGATAGAGGAGATGAAGAGAAAGAGAGAGATGATAGTGTTGAGACTGACAGTATAGATCTATCAGCTGGGGTCTGCCACGTCCACAGCAGCAGGACGTCTACAGCTGGGACTCAGAGGAACCTACGTGACCAGGGAGCTCATGAAGTCTCAGAAAGGTCTATGGTTAGTAACTTTAACGGGACAGGGAGAGTCAAAGTGAGTGATAGGGTGGGAAAGAGGGGAGAGAGGGGACCCCAGTGTGTCAGTTTCCCCAGCAGTGTGTTCGTGTATGCGTCATGAATTCGCTTTGCCACTAATGCTTTTCTCCTTTCCAGGGTTGATGAAAGGAATCTATCTGTAATGCAATACAGCATGATCAACAGCAACACAAGTTGAAGCTCCTTCATACTGAAAGGCTGACTGCAGTGTCGCACAAATGATAACGCCGTTCAGACCGGTTAAAGCGTGATCTATGTTGCATCCAAGCGGCAACCTCTGGTCTCAAACTATGAAGCCCATGCGAAAGTGTTATAAACTGCAATTCATCGAGAATCTGCTTGAGGCTGGCTGCGGAAACACCGGAAACCACATAGACATGAATGGGAAAAAGCAAACTTTGCACAATTAATAAACATGTTTATAGCATGGCTCAAAAAACGGCTTGGCTTTACGTAGCTAATCTCTCTATTCTCTCTCAAGAGAACACATCCACGATCAAAAACTTGTCTGCAAGAAAAATAAAATGTGTTACTTTCAATATATAAGGAAAACGTAGATCAGACCCACATGCATGTTATCTTTGTGGGTACTGGTCAGGGTTCATGAGTGTGGACATACAGCTAAGAGTGAACCACAGTACAGAAACATCCAGAGCTGCCATACACTGAGACAGAGTGAAGACAGAAGTAAGCTCAGAGTGCTTCTGAGCATCAATAATATTTAACCTCATCAGGTAGAGTATAGTAGAGAGGAGAGAGAGAAAGATGGAGGGGAAGGAGACAGAGGAATAGAGACAGAGAGAGGAAGCCCTGAGGATTCACCGTCCTTTTTAATATTAATAAATCAGCCTGAGTTCAAATGGTGGGGAAAGGAGAGAAAGACAAAGACACAGAGGAGGGAGAGAGAGAGACACCGATGAAGACACAGAGGAGAAACAGAGATAAAGAGTGAGCCGTAGGATCTGCTTCTTGAAATCTGAGATTCCTCTGCTGAGTGATAAAAACATACTTGGAATTCTTCATTTTAGCATTAACTGCCGATGGAGGAGTGATAGAGGCTGAATTAAAGAATCTCACTGATTACATTCATTTGAAAACACGTGGATATAACCTTACTTTCACTAAGAATCCCATCACTGCTCAAAGAAACAAGGATTATTAACATGCTTTTGAATTTTAACAAAAAATGAAGACATGACAGTTTTGGATTCGTACACATTCAACTGCATTCAGCTCAACTTTGACTGCAGCGGTCATATAAGTTGAAATTAGTTCATTGAGAGCTTGAAGGGTTTGTGATTTGTGAGTGTGTAAGTCACGGGGCCACGTTGTCCTATAGTGGTCTAGGCTCGCACCCCATACAGGAGCTAGTCCTCGTTGCAGCAGTCGCTGGTTCAATTCCCGGCCACAACCATTTTCTGTATGTCTTCTCCCATTCTGTACTTTCTACATTTCTTGTCTCTCCAGCAATGTTTCCAGTCATCCTGATCCTCTATTCATGAAGCTAGCTTTCAGTTCTCTGCACCTGCATGTCTCAAGAACATCCACGTATGTCAATAAGGGGTGTCCTAAAGGTTGATGCCTACGTGTTGGCTCCATAGACTGTATAATAAATGGACTTGGTATCCGTGACGTCACCAATCTGTTCCTGAAGCGCTGTTTTGAAGCCAAATGTCAGCGGATGCCATATTGGAAATTCTGAACACAACCAAACATAATCCAAAATAGTGTGAGGTAAAGAGGCGGGCCTTTAGCCTAACAGCTACAGGATGCCCGCCTGTCAATCAAGTCAACCATGTCCTAATTTGGGCAAAACTCTTAAGTTTTCTTCAAAAATACAGTGTAAAAAACGTAACCCCTGTACAGTGTGTGCCGATAGAGAAATTAGCTATTCAGACCTAAACCCTTTTTTGAACCGGGCTGTAAACATTTTTATTAATGCTGCAAAGATCATCTTGTTTGATTGTGTGTGTATGTGGTTTCTGGTGCTTCCGCAGCCAGCCTCAAGTGGACGTTTGTTGAACTGCAGTTTTTAGCACTTCCGCATGGGCATTATATTTTAAAGGTTGGCTCCCACAGCACCAGTTTAGTGTCCATCCAGGTACTTCTTCAGAGTGGGCTTCAGGATTACACAGTTGCAGAGAAGAAGCTGAGATTGGTATGACGGCATGGCAGTATGGCTATACCATTCAAGGCCTTTCCACGTTAGAGCCTTCCTCACTTTAGTTATCTAAGTGAGAATATCAAATGATCTGTAGTTTGGGAATAGATTAGTTTTTGCATTGTGATGATCATCCAATCTTTTCTCACAGGTCTGATCATGACAGCATCGTGTTACTGTGGGACTTGCACATGCACACAAAGACTCCTACAAAATCCAGAACCCTTCGCTGATGCAAAGAGTGGAAGGATGCACTTGAATTAACAGAGTGTAGACACAACCTCAAGCATTGGCTGCAACACTACTTTGTGCAATTTTTGTTTGTAATTAAGCTTTGCCTGAGCCCCTGCCAAATTCTCTGTGCGAGTCCTCATTTGGGTCAATAATACATGTTTTTGCAACTAAAAAAATATTTGCTCCTCTGGTTTACGTGTTCTTTTCGGCTCAGCCTTGCTGCACATAAACCCTAAGCTTACACATAAACTGTGCAGACAACAGTTGAGCCAAAATTACATGCAGCCTCTTCTGCTTACGAACATTTGATGTTGCATGTTGTGATTTGCACATGGTTTAACCCTCAAATAGGTCAAATTGACCCTTTTTAAAGTCTATTTTAGGCAATATATGCCTTCCAAACCAGCTAAATGCAGCATAAAAATCTGGGCAGCATGTGACATAAGAGGAGTCGTGTTAATTTCTCAACATCACTTCATAAAAATAAAAAAATAAATTTAAAATTTAAAATAAAATAAACAAAACTCTTTGTCATGTAAAACTATTAGATTTATATTTAGGGCTTTCCAATATACATTAAAAAGGTTTTAACATTAATCTTAATGAAAAATGAGTGAGTTATCCTCATTGAAACATGGTTTATGAGAATTAAAGAGCATCAATGGACTAAATCTTGATTTCAATGATTAATAATGGATTTAAACGTTTGATTGAAAAAGTGTGAATTGGGATTTTTTGGATAATTAAAAATGCCCTGTGTCAAATTGACCCAGAAACATTATTGCTGTTCCAGAGAAACGAACATAACAGGAGGGTTAAGATGGTGAAATAGGTTGAAGCATTGGTTTTGAATGTGTTATTAATGTGCATGTGTTGAGATGTGGATTGCTGCAGGACACCCCAGAAAAAGAGATACACGTCTCAGTGTGTCCTCCCTGCTTGAATTATGTATGAATAATGCTAGATTTTCAGTTTATGTCTTAAAGTCCTTAAGTAGAGTTCAGTTCACACCAAAACATGCTCAAGTCAGAATGAGGCAAAAACAAGGAGCTGTGGAAATGCTGCAAAAGAGTCAAACCCGACCTTGTGTAAGCAAATAAACACCAATAAGAGCTACAGAAAGAAGAATGGTAAGAAACCGAAGAGAGGATATGAAAGAGAGTGTGAGACATAAATGTAAGCACTCAGGTAACTGGGGAAGCTTATGTTTTCAATGATCTTTGGAAGATTGATCCTCTAACAAAGAGCCAGGAGTGAAGTCCTTACGGCTGAAGGACCAAGAGTGAAGGGCCAAGTAGGCGGTGTTGGAAGTCAAAGTGATCTCTGGACGAGGTGAGAGTCCAGGCAGCGAGCCCAGGCTGTGGACTGTTTAATTGGGATAATGCACTCTCTAAATTAATGTTTCACTCTGATGTCTCTTTGTTGTGTCAAACGGGTTCAGAGTGATTGACCTCCCTCAGAAAACAGCAGCCATTAAGCAGATTGGTTGGCTGTAAAAATATGAGTTTTAGCACTTTGAGAATTGATGCGTCACAGCGGAGACACAGTCACACAATGCTGCAGTCGCTCACATTAACCTTTCCTGTTCTTTCTAGAAGCCATTTATCCCCTGAAATGATTTCATTATCAGCTCCTGCTTCACTGGAAGAACTAATAGAAGTCTCTTATCAGACATCCATTCTGTGTTAGCACGGCAGCATCCTCAGACGCTCTCTGTTTCTGTCTGTCAGAGATGAAACACACACACGCACACAGGCTCACATACACACACGGCCAGAAGCTCAGGCCTAATTTTTTAAAGTTTGGGGCACACTGGTATTTCTTTATCTTCTGTTATGTCCTTTGTTCGGCAAACCACTTTGCAACAAACTCATTTCCTCCAAGAGTTTCATAAATAAATGTAGCGGACTGCTTTTTGACAGGATAAAGCTATTTTCACTTGAAGCACCTTAAAAAATTCATGAATTTCCTGAATTGTACTATCTTAGGCCGTCATGGAGATCCAATCTAATCTACTGTAAAAAAATGAGTTCAACTCAAGTTCAGATTCAAAGACTTCCTATAAAGCAGGGCTGGAATAACCCACTAGGGGGGCTTTGGAAAGAATAAATGGGCCACAAATGATTTACACAACTTGTTTTAGTCTTTTTGCTCGACTAAGCTAACAGGTGTCAGCCCCCACCACAAACGTTCAGTTTAGAAATAAGAGTTCATATAATCTTACTCTCAGCAAGATGGGAAATGTCTCCTCAAACTGTATACTGTATCTTTACAGTACCAGCTTTTCAACCAGGATCCTTTATTGTAGGTTACAGACTTCGGGTTCATAAAATAGGGGTTTCCAAACTTTTCAGTCGGCGAACCCCAAAATAAAGAAAAACTGAAAAACTTGCGACCCCAACTGTCCTTCCTCCTGTCGAAGGTGGTGAAATATGGCCACAAGCTACTTTTAAATTAAATTAGCCACCTGCATGCACATGTTTTATTTGCAAAACTTAATTTCTGATTTCATTATTTCTGTCTATAAAAAAAAACACGAAAATTTGGATTAAGTAAATCATTTTTAAAAAACATTCTGGAAGACATCTTGCTCAAGTTTAAAAACCCTGAACTCCCCTTTCATTTAGTGCTGCATACAGAAACGAAGCCCCAAAAAACTCTTCTGCATTTCTTCTTAACATTAAGTTTTAATGTATGAGTAAGCAGCAATTCATTATTCATAGTTTAAAACTCAGAAACTCTGTTCAGCTTCATCAGGACCATGTGGGAGAGATTTGTCAAATTTTACTGACTGTGCGCCTCTACAACTGTCATCAAATTTTAACACTGCTCTGACTGAATGCTGCACTGTGCATAAATGTGACATCCACTTTTCTCCCCAAACAAACAGAAAAAGAATTCCCGAATCTGCTCTAAATTTAGGAAGTACTAAAGTATTTTCTTGCCTGACTGACGTTGTCAAAAGGCTAATTTAGAGAATAAGTTCTCAGGACCTAAAACAGATAAATCACTAGAACTAATTGACCGGCTGTAAACCTGCAGCCTGGAGGTCTCCTGAGGGGCTCTGGGCAGTCATCCAATTCTTTTTTTTTAAAGGTGGTGCAGGACTCACTGTTCTGAATTTCCTACTTGATTTCTGCATCCAAAGAAAACGTTTTTTTTTTATTAAACCAGAACAGTAAGTTCTTCACAGACTAAGAAACTAAAAATTTAGACATACAGTTACTCAGTTTAGTTAATTAATTATTTATTTTATCTTTTTTGGATGGAGGCAATAATGTTCTAAGACAGCTTAGACTGGAGGCCTGGCATTAGTATATGGCAGTAAAGATTTTTAGAAATGCATATTTAATCTAGTCTACCTGCAAAGAACTGTATCAAAATATTTGATAATTTTTTTGTATTCATTTTTCATTTTTATCTTGTGTATTTCAACTTGTTTTGTTGCACAAAATGTACAGTTTTGCTCATCAGCATAACTTGCATAAATGAAATATGCATTTCATGACTTTCAAAGAAATTTCTGTGAAAGTAGCGTAACACTTCAAAACAGAACCTGCAGAAGCCGAGATAAAGGGTGTGTGAGATGGACTGATGACCTCAGTATGTCTCTCTGCAGCCCTGCCATTGAGTGTTGGCTGCAGTAGAAAAAGCTGCTTTAGAGGAGGTGAAATGAACTGTGAGCCCTGAATCATATCTGTGTCAGTGTGAGTACAGCCTGTCCTGTAAACACACTGAATCCATTAGCATCCTACTAACCACACATTAGAACGGCTCAGGCTTACGAGGCTGTTACCCAGACTGACCCATATTGCACAGACACTTTACACACATGTAGATGCTCAAAGAGACACGTGTACAGGCATGTACAGGCAGACGTATTATTCTATGCATGGAAATGCCATAGTTTTAAACGTACAGTATGGATTACTAGTATGTAGGATTTCCTCAAAAGCAGAACATTACTGATAGATTTATGCTATTAGAAGGATGTCCGGTATGGAGTAATGTTACAGTTTATTACTTCTGAAGGGATGTTGACAGCATGCCTTGCCCTTTCAATATTTATCATGTGCCCAAAGCCAGCAGCTTTACGAGCTGTTGCCAGTACTGCAGAAAACATCTTAAGGACTTTTTCGTCCCTGACTTTGCCTAAAAGGCTGCGAGCACAATCCTTTCTTATTGGTGGAAGATGTTCAGGCCACACTGAGCCTGAGGGGTAGACTATGTGTGCTGCCTCAAACTAAAGAATTTCCTTGTCGACTAGGAGTCCTTGAATAAAGCTCTTTGTCAATTAGTTCTATACATTTTTTTCTAGTTTCAAGCAAGCTGCAACCTCCAGTGTTGAAATATGAAGCCAATGAGCAAGTACTAAAAACGGCAGTTCCTCAAATGTAGCACACACTTGGCTAACCAGAATGCTAACAACTAAAGGGGATATGTTTCCAACTGAAGTTTAACATTTGGCTAATTTATCTCCAAACAGTTACATATTGTCCCTTCCCTGAATCGCTCCTCTAAACAGTAGTTGTGACAACCTATAGTGTCTTTGATTCAGGTATCTTAGCCTAGCTTGTTGCTCCTGAAATGTTAGCATAGTTGGGAGACTTCTTATATCTTTAAACTGATTCCCCTAGCTGTGGCCTGGCAAGTAGCTGCTTTCTAGCTAACATTGAGAACCCTCAGGTCTAGCCACTAATAAGCTAACTAACTATGAAGAGTGGTGGTTAGAGGTATGCAGGGCTCTCAAATCTCACGCATTGGGCGTGAAACACGCAAACTTTAACCTGTTCACACGCCACACTTTGTATTTCTCACACAGAGTAATTACTAGGACAACGCCAACCAAGTTGCGCCGCTTTTCTTTAAACTGTGGAACAGGTAGGAATCAAGTGGGTTTCTCGTAGAGTCCAGAAGGAGCTTGCCACGCACCAGCTAATCAAAAAGAAAGAAAGAAATATAGCTACCCAACAGCCAATCAAAAAATAGCATCACTGTATCCGGGTAAAACAAAGAAAAGCATGCACAATGCAGACTTGCAACTTGAGAGCCCTGGGTATGCTATTGGTATCATAGCTACTCGCAGTCTAACGTACTTGTGAAGAACAGTGGGACGATGTGGTAAACCTATTGCTAACTAGCTTAAAGACATGCGTGCTAAAAAAAAAAGGTTGAAACATTCAGTAATCATAGCTGCTAGCAAGCTGAATAACTAACTAGTGAAAAATGATGAGACATTGTGTTAAGATAGCTGTTTACAAATATCTGGTTTTAAGGCCTGAATCTAGCTTTAGCCTGGCTTGTAGTCGCTAATGAGCTAACTAAATTAAATGAGTGGTGGTTGAAGGTCTTGGTAACCTAGCTGCTAACACAAAAAAACTAAATGTTGCAGAGTACTAGTGACACATTGTATATACATAGCTGTTAATAAGCTAATTAGCTGACTAATAAAGACAGGTAGTGAGACTATTGTCTGCTGTAAGTGCTAAAGACAGCAGATTAGGATGTGGATTGCAGATGTTTGTTGCTGTGACCTGAAATGACTTGATTGCAGCTAAAACGTGGGATTACATTCATAGTCATTTTCACCTTTGGTCTTTCTTACGTTATATTTGGTGTGTTTGTGGTAGAATCTTCTTTCAGGGGTTAAGCCTAATTTGTGAAGGTGCAGTTCACCCACGAAAGCCCTGAAATAAGTTTCAGAGCTTAAGTCTCACATTTAAATGACAGCGGTTGTCACTAAAACTGTAAATAAATAAAAAATGTGGGGCAAATAAAATTGCGTGAGGCTTTCAAACAATGATGTAACTCCACTGTAATCCACATTACTGTCTGTCTGTTCATCTGTATTCAGCTCAGAGTTCTTCACCTCGACAACACGCAAACACAGACAGACACACACACACACACACACACACACACACACACACACACACACACACACACACAGAGACACAAAGAGGAGAGTAGGGTGTGATCATGGTGACACACAGTCAGGGTTCCCACTCTTTTCCAGAGATCATTTTCCAGGACATTTCCAGGACATTTTCATTGATGATCAAGCTGGTATGACCGTCTAAATTTAGTTCCTAATTTAGTTCCTAAATAGTTTAATATGTTCCTCTCAGTGGAAGTCTACATTGAAAGACATGTAGTCTATGGCTATCAATGAAATCATCTCTTACATACTTAAAAATTATGGCAAATTGATAATAGAATAGCCAGGGACCATCAGAACTTTGTTTTGATTGGTCAGCATGGCGGCCATGTGGCCAATCATATGTGAGGATATAGGATACAGGTGGTGGAGGGGAGGCTGAGTATCCTGGCTTCATCTGTTCCTTCAGAGAGAGTCTTCTTGAAGACCGGGCAAATACTCACTGAGAGGAGAAATCGGATCAGCCCATCCAAGCTGAGGCATCTGATTTTTCTCAATACCAACCTGAGGACATTAATAATGTTTGCTTGAGTTTGGTTCTGCTTCTGTTTGCTTGAGTTTGGTTCTGGTTCCGTTTACCTGAGTTCGTTCTGGTTCTGTTTGCTTGAGTTTGGTTCTGGTTCTGTTCTGGTTCTGTTCTGGTTCTGTTCTGGTAAGGTTCTGGTTCGGTTCTGTTCTGGTTCGATTCTGGTTCACGTCTGGTTCGGTTCTGGTACGGTTCTGGTTCGGTTCTGATTCGGTTCTGGTTCGGTTCTGCTTGAGTTTGGTTATGGTTCCGTTTACCTGAGTTGGTTCTGGTTCTGTTTGCTTGAGTTTGGTTCTGGTTCTGTTCTGGTTCTGTTCTGGTTCGGTTCTGGTTCGGTTCTGTTCTGGTTCGATTCTGGTTCACGTCTGGTTCTGTTCTGGTACGGTTCTGGTTCGGTTCTGGTTCGGGTCTGGTTCGGTTCTGGTTCAAGTCTGGTTCGGTTCTTGTATGGTTCTGGTACGGTTCTGATTCGGTTCTGGTTCAGTTCCGGTTCGGTTCTGGTTCAGTTCTGGTTCTGGTTTGGTTCTGGTTCGGTTCTGGTTCGGTTCTGGTTCGGTTCTGGTATGGTTCTGTTCGGTTCTGGTTGTGTTCGGTTCTGGTTCTGTTCGGTTCTGGTTCAGTTCTGTTACGTTTCTGGTTTGGTTCTGGTTCGGTTCTGGTTCGGGTCTGGTTCGGTTCTGGTTTGGTTCTGGTTGAGTTTGATTCTGGTTGAGTTTGATTCTGGTTCTGTTTGCATGAGTTTGGTTCTAGTTCTGTATGCTTAAGTTTAGATCTGGTTCTAACCCTAACCCTAACCCTAACCCTAACCCTAATCCTAACCCTAACCCTAATCCTAACCCTAACCCTAACCCTAACCCTAATCCCAACCCTAACCCTAATCCTAACCCTAACCCTAATCCTAACCCTAACCCTAACCCTAACCCTAACCCTAATCCCAACCCTAACCCTAATCCTAACCCTAATCCTAACCCTAACCCTAACCCTAATCCTAACCCTAACCCTAACCCTAACCCTAACCCTAACCCTAACCCTAATCCTAACCCTAATCATAACACTAATCCTAACACTAACCCTAATCCTAACCCTAATCCTAACCCTAATCCTAACCAGAGGTGGGTAGAGTAAACCGAAACAGTACTCAAGTAAAAGTACTGTTACTTTCTAATGATGTTACTCAAGTAGAAGTAAGAGTACTCATAGAAATAAGTACTTGAGTAAAGGCTGATTTATACTTCTGCGTCGCCCCTACGCAGCAGGGGCTGACGCGGACATGAGCCCCACATACCTCTGCGTCGATGTGTCCGTGTCGCGCAGTAATTCTCCGCCGAAACGCCTGAGGGCAGTGTGCTCTCTCTGATAGCCGGTCTCCTACTTCCGGCCCGCTACGATCTCTGTTTACTTTTCCACATCGATTCAGAGCGTGTTATGCTAATCTACAGCTGATACATGTTGCTGTTTATCATACAGACATGATTACATGAAGAATAGAGAGGAGGAGATGAAATACACGGCCGATGTGTGGCCGATGTCCGGGATCCCGTAAGTGCTGTGAATGCGGGAAAGACAAAGCCGCCGAGCGGACCAATCACAGGGCTTGCGGTCCGCGTCGGCTCTACGCGGAGTTACATTTTGGAGGAGGTGCACGTCAGCTACGTGCGTAGGCCTCTGCGTAGGTACGGGAGCTACGCAGACCTACGGCGTAGGCTACGCCGTCAGTTCGACGCAGAAGTATAAATCAGCCTTAAGAGTAAATAAGTACCTAAAAAAAAAACTACTCAAGTAGTGAGTAACTTGTGAGTAGTATAATATGTAAAATTGTATTGTATTGGAAATGCTAATAACAATGTGAAGTGCACACTGCCTTTAATAAAGTGACATAAATAGGAAAATGCCAAAATGAATGCTGTTAGGCATGGTTTACTTTGAAACATTAAAGAAAGAGGAGCTGCACTGTGCACAAACTAATGTACCCGCTTTCATTTTTTAAAACAAGCTAGAACTTCAAACTGTGTCTGAGATGTCATCATAACTCCAGAACATCAATACTCCAACATTACAATAAAACATATATCTATGCCTTCCAAACTTTCTTTTTTAACCTTTAACTTATTTTCAGTACATCTTACTAAAAACATAACTTGAAAGTACTAAAACAACTTGGAAGTGTTTAAAAAGGCCATGAACTCAGTCCTGAAGAGGTGACTGTTTAGCTTCAGAAGCAGCTGTTTTTATTAGCATGCTACCTTACTGCTCTTATAAGTTACTTTAGATCACTTTCAAACATTTCTAACATGCTTTTAAAATTTAATGTTAACCAGTATGATCCTTAGCTTACCTAACTGATTACTCACCATGACATGCTTTTAAGATTTAATATTAGCTAGTATGATCATTAGCTTACCTAACTATAACATGTTTTTAAGATTTAATATTAACTAGTATGATCATTAGCTTACCTAACTATAACATTTTTTTAAGATTTAATATTAACTAGTATGATCCTTAGCTTACCTAACTGATAACTCACTATAACATGTTTTTAAGATTTAATATTAACCAGTATGATCCTTAGCTTACCTAACTGATAACTCACTATAACATGCTTTTAAGATTTAATATTAACCAGTATGATCCTTAGCTTACTTAACTGATAACTCACCATGACATGCTTTTTAAAATTTAATATTAACTAGTATGATCATTAGCTTACCTAACTATAACATGTTTTTAAGATTTAATATTAACTAGTATGATCCTTAGCTTACCTAACTGATAACTCACCATGACATGTTTTTAAGATTTAATATTAACTAGTATGATCCTAAGCTTACCTAACTGATAACTCACCATGACATGTTTTTAAGATTTAATATTAACCAGTATGATCCTTAGCTTACCTAACTGATAACTCACCATGACATGCTTTTTAAGATTTAATATTAACTAGTATGATCCTAAGCTTACCTAACTGATTACCACCATGACATGTTTTTAAGATTTAATATTAACTAGTATGATCCTTAGCTTACCTAACTGATAACTCACCATGACATGCTTTTTAAGATTTAATATTAACCAGTATGATCCTTAGCTTACCTAACTGATTACTCACCAAAACATGCTTTTTAAGATTTAATTGTTCTATGTTGAAGCTCAAGATTTCCACCGTACAGACAAAGTAAGCAGCTCATAATGTGACTGTTTCTCCTCGTCATTTAGAAGTTATGAGAGAGTCTGGATGTTGGGTACAGGGTAAACATGTTCCTCCAAAGGGGACGCAGATATTACGCAGCCTCTCTCCCCAGCTGTAGATGGAGGCGGGGGCGGAGCTACTTCTCCGTTCATTCAGTGTTGAGGCTATTTATAGCTCTGGATCAGAAGGCGCTGCATGAGAGATCGGCTTAGTATTAAACAAAATAAAATGAAGAAAAAAAGGAACGGTAAAAGTAGCGACTGGACAGCCCAATGTAACGAAGTAAAAGTACATTTTTTTTAACACAAATGTACTTGAGTAGGAGTAAAAAGTACTCTGCAAAACAAATACTCTCAGAAGTACAATTTTTTGAAAAAACTACTCAAGTACATGTAACGGAGTAAATGTAACTCGTTACTACCCACCTCTGATCCTAACCCTATCCCTAACCCTAACCCTAACCCTAATCCTAACCCTAACCCTTATCCTAACCCTAATCCTAATCCTAACCCTAATCCTAACCCTAACCCTAATCCTAACCCTAACCCTAACCCTAATCCTAACCCTAATCCTAATCCTAACCCTAATCCTAACCCTAATCCTAACCCTATCCCTAACCCTAACCCTAACCCTAACCCTAATCCTAACCCTAACCCTAATCCTAACCCTAATCATAACCCTAACCCTAATCCTAACCCTAATCCTAACCCTAACCCTAATCCTAACCCTAACCCTAACCCTAAGCCTAACCCTAATCCTAACCCTAACCCTAACCCTAATCCTAACCCTAACCCTAATCATAACCCTAATCCTAACCTTAACCCCAATCCTAACCCTAATCCTAACCCTAATCCTAACCCTAACCCTAACCCTAACCCTAATCATAACCCTAACCCTAACCCTAATCCTAACCCTAACCCTAATCATAACCCTAATCCTAATCCTAACCCTAATCCTAACCCTAACCCTAACCCTAACCCTAATCCTAACCCTAACCCTAACCCTAACCCTAACCACAATCCTAACCCTAACCCTAACCCTAATCATAACCCTTACCCTAACCCTAATCCTAACCCTAACCCTAACCCTAATCCTAACCCTAATCCTAACCCTAACCCTAACCCTAATCATAACCCTAATCCTAACCTTAACCCCAATCCTAACCTTAATCCTAACCCTAATCCTAACCCTAACCCTAACCCTAATCATAACCCTAACCCTAACCCTAATCCTAACCCTAACCCTAATCATAACCCTAATCCTAACCTTAACCCCAATCCTAACCCTAATCCTAACCCTAATCCTAACCCTAATCCTAACCCTAACCCTAACCCTAATCCTAACCCTAACCCTAACCCTAACCCTAACCACAATCCTAACCCTAACCCTAACCCTAATCATAACCCTTACCCTAACCCTAATCCTAACCCTAACCCTAACCCTAACCCTAATCCTAACCCTAATCCTAACCCTAACCCTAACCCTAACCCTAATCATAACCCTAGGATCAGGGTGAGAATGATTTTGTAACAGAAGAAATGCACACAATTGGCCATTATAAGGCTTCTCATAAAACACTGTACGTAAAGGGTTTTCAACACAAACTATTATTTTTTGCAAAATTAAGGTAAAATATACGGCTACAAAAGATCCTACATTAAGAGCCGTTTGAGAGTCAAAAGAGCCGGCTCTCTAAAAAGAGCCCAACTTCCCATCACTAAAGCACATGCTTACTACCTTTTGCACTCTTAGTTGCCCTTGGAACTATTTGTAAAACGTATCAATGTAAATACTTCAGACCTGTACCATAGTGATAAACAGATAACACTTCAATTTGAATCAAGTAAATACAACTTGTATACTTTAAAACAGAGGGTAATTTCATTCCTAGTGGACTCAACATGACAGCATTTATGCTTTCCAAGTAATTGATCTTAAACGCTTTCAGAAAATTAACAGTAACAAGACTCACATATCCCTTCAAGCCACTAAATGGTATCATAACAATGGTGTATATGCTGTTTTATAATGACACAGCACAATTTTATAATTTATTAGAAATGTATTCAAATTATTTCACGGACCCCCACGCTATGGTTCGCAGACCCCCAGGGGTCCCAGGACCCCACTTTGAGAACAACTGAGCTAGAGTACAGTAATTGAGCCAAATGTACCATAAAACATAAACAATATACCCCCGTTTTCTGTGAATGCATGATTATGAAGTGAAGGAAAAAAAATGTGAAAAAAGTTGCGCAGTGTCGCTGTCTTTTCCAGCACAGCGTGCACTCAACTTTCAATGAATGGGGATGTGTTTTGTTAATAGGGTCAGGTCAAACGCAGCCATGTTGGAATCATTTTCCAGGACTATATGTGATTTTCCAGGACATTTTACTTTTTCTCCCATTTTCCAGGTGTTTTCCAGTACTGGAAAACTGGTCAACTGATTTCCAGGTTTTCCAGGTTTTCCAGGACGCGTGGGAACCCTGCACAGTAGATGAAAAGCTGACACATGTCGAGTTTTTTGGCTGAGACCGATTTCACAGATTTTCACAGTTGTCTGTGGACAAATCTGTGAAAATTCAGATTTTACTTGTCTTAGTCAGAAAACTTGTAAATAATTTGCATCATTTCTTTTCACCTTCAGTCTTCGAGGTCTCTGAAATCATCACCGGATTGTTTTTCATGCTGCAAAGCAAATAGCTCTCAAGCAGTGGAGGGGTTGACTTCTGCATCATCACACAATAATATGGAAGATGGGGGTTGTTTTGGGGAAACTGAACAATGGGCTATTTCTTTTTAAAGCTCCTGTGTGAAGATTTTTTTGGTTATGTGTTTCTTTTGTTATGACAGAAAAGAGTGAAATAAAATAAACAAACACAGTCGGACCTTATGGGACCATAGACTGTATAAAATATGGACGTAGGATCCGTGATGTCACCCATCTGTTTCTAAAGCGCTGTTTTGAGGCCAATCGTCGGCAGCAGCCACATTGCTGTTGTCGAGCGAGTGTGACGTAAAAAGGTGGAGTTTGAGCCTCCTAGCCAACAGCTACAGTGTTCCCGCAGTCAGCTGTGCCTCTTATTGGAAAAATCATAATCTCAATATCTTCGAAATTGCCGCGTTAGAAGAAATTTAGCCCCCTCACAGTGTGAGCCGATCGAGAAATGAGCTATCCAGACTACACGTGTCTTTTGTACCAGGCTGTAAACATGTTTATTTCTGCTGTAAATATCGTCTTTTTCCCATTCATGTGTATGTGACTTCCGGTATTTCCGGAGCCAGCCTCAAGCAGATCCTCGATGAACTGCAGTTTTTAGCACTTCTGCATTGGACTCATATTTTTAGACCGGAGGTTGCGGCTTGTATGGGACGCAAAAACAGATAAATAAAAACAATATGATGTTAATAAAAGTTCCAAGATGTAATTCACCGTTTCAAAGATTAATCAGGGGCATATTTTTAAGTGCATACACTCGGATGATACAGATGTTGTTTTATGAAACATATTTTAAAAGTTTTATAACACTTTTTTCTTGAATGAATCAACCTTCAGGTGAGAACAGGATAATCCAGATTTTTTGGATCAAAGGTTTCACAATCCTGCTCAAAGGTTTTGAATGACACACCGAAGGTTTGATCCTGATCAGAATAAACCAGTGATGTCTGCAACATGAGCAAAGGGAGGTCAACCAAACATCTGCCAAAGGCTATATCTGCCACAGGGATCTGTAAAACATTGCATAATGAAAAATATCAAACCGCTGCTAGTGGAGTTAAAGGCCAAACATCACTCTCTTGATATTTTATAATTGATGAAGTTGAATTTAGAATATTTTCATGAAAAATGTGTCAGTTTAAAATTTGTGTAGTGAACCCTTCATCAGCCCAGCAGAATCAGAAAGACAGATTGACAAATTCAAAATGACCTTCAGGCTCAATAAAATGAAATATTCCGTGTTAAAGCTGGGGTCGGTAGTCTCGGAAAACTAGCATGAATTTGAATGTAGCATTTCCTCATGACTCCGTCTAACCCCTCCCCTCCTCCCTCGGAGCTCCTCCAAAACGACGCCCCCTCCGCTCACATGCACGAGCGCTGCTGATTTGCGACCATATGATCGTGACTGATTCAAAACCGGTCCTCACCAAAATATTATCATAGTGAAAGTTAAAAACACAAACAAACATGGCTGCTGTTAGTACTCACAACTGTCATGCAAGCATTATCCAGTTGTACTGGTGACACGATATCAGGAGAATTGTTATAAAAATATAATACTGTACAGCTCTACTGTTTGTTAAACGTGTTCAGTGTAGAAGCTCTTAATTCCTACAGTGTTGACAGTCAGTGAAGGCATCAGGAGACTGTGTAGAGAGTGCCAGTGGGAGAGAGGAGAGACAAGAGAAGTTCTTCATTCATTCAATGAATGAATTGATTGTTGTATTGTTGGTTGACGTGATCACTGCCGACAGTGAACGGTTATTTAAACTCAACGTGTTCACGAATCGGCTCGTCATCACTACAGAGTCCGGACGGACGCTACAGTACATATGCATTTTTTGTAGGACTTACTGAACATCGTTAATTCTTTTGCTTGTCAGAGCCCCCGTGGTGAGAGCTTTTTAGACTCTGATCCGGACTACAGTCCTGAGCAAAGCACCTCATCGGGTCAGAGGGGACAGACCCGAGGTCGAGCGAGAGGGACAGTCAGTAGAGTCAGGGGAAGCAGAGGCAGGGGACGGGGACTCAGAGTGCACGCCGGGGAAATGTACGCGCAGGAGGCGGGCAGAACGTCAGGACAGGATTTGAATGGTTTAAAATTTTGGCACCCAAAAAACGGTGATTGGTTGGTGTTTTCCCAGGTTTACTCCGGCTGTAGATAGCAGCTTTTCTTCACTCTTTTTTAAGAACACATTATGTATTGATTGCCATCAGGACATAAAGATCATTTTAACCAGTATAACAAAAAGTGTATCTAAATCTGATTACCAACCCCAGCTTTAAAGGATGTTGAAAACAGCATTGTCCATCCATTTGAATCATTGAAGACTCCTGCAGTAAGCTGTGTGTCATTTCTGGTGTTGTTACATTTCTTTCTTTCACACCTTGAAGCTTCAGTTCATAAATTCAAACTTTTAAAACCTTAAACAGTTTTTTTCCCCTCACAACAAAGGTGTTGAGAAGCGGAGAGAACGATCCGAACGTTGGAACTTTTCCAGGAACATCCTGCTCTTCTCCTCATTTTTACCCCCACATCCTGTTCTCAGGGTGTGCGTATGTGAGTGAGCGTGAATATGTGTGTGTGTGTGTGTGTGTGTGTGTGTGTGTGTGTGTGTGTGTGTGTGTGTGTGTGTGTGTGTGTGTGTGTGTGTGTGTGTGTGTGTTACAAATCATCAGAGGAACTTTCTGGGTCATGTTCACACTGATAACACACCTGGGCCAAGAGACGCAAAGAACAGCACCTGCTTTCACACAAACACACACATACACACACACACGATCACACACACACACACACACACACACACACACACACACACACACACACACACACACACACACACGCACTGTCCCACCCTCACACTACATAAAACAATAAATTAGCTTTCATAGAACAGCCATCTTATGCAGCTTTCTACATTTTCCACTGAAACCAAATCTTTGGATTCATGTTGTAACTGCAGTTCACTTGCTGTGATTATTGATTGAAAACTGATGTAAAAAAAAAAATAAATAAATAAAAGGTTTTCTTTTTTTAAAAGACTTGTCCAAAACGGCAAAATTCAAATTCAAATTCAAAGCGCAATCGATTTCTCATTTGAAGTTCACCAACTTTTGACCAAAAGATTTTTTACGGTTAATGTTCACTAAGTCTTTTACAGAAATGTCTCTAAAGGGAACAAAGAAGCGAGACTCCCCAATAGAAAACGCTTTTTCAGCTATAAGGAAGGAACAGGCAGTAAGTGAGAAGTCTGTGTAACAGCAACATCTCTCTTTATCCACTGTGTTAAAGCAACACAAGTCGGGTTGCAACGATATGACAACATTAGACAACGATGACAAATTAGTTGCCAATGACTGTAATAGCCGATGAGTCATTGGTGACGTCATCCCACATGTATTCATGCTGTATGCCGACATAAGATTGTTTTCTGGAGTTGAATTGCAAAGGAGTGAGACATCTTGCATCCTTACCATCTTTGATTTAAGTGGCCCATGTGACATCAATCAATTAATCAATCTTTATTCATATAGCGCCAAATCACAACAAATGTTATATCAAGGCTTTTACAAACACAGCAGGTCTAGACCGTACTCTATGTTAAGTTATTAACAAAGACCCAACATCAATACAGGGTAAGACTCAGTCTTATCTCATCTTAATCCACAATGAGTAGAACACTTTACAGTATTTAGCTAGTTACCGCAGCAAGGACAAACTTCCTTTAACAGGCAGAAACCTCGAGCAGGACCAGACTCATGTTAGACGGCCATCTGCCTCAACCGAGGATCCAAGAAGCAAACAAAACATGGCAATATAAAGTATAGAGGAGTGGGACATCTCGCATCCTTACTATCTATGCTGAGTGTAGCACATGCAAAACAATGACCAGATTATGATAGGTAGACAAAACAAAGCAACATGGAGGTGACGATGCAACACCATTGCATCATCAAGTTTCTAAAATCAGGAGCCTTTCACTCAACACTGCAAAGAAAAGAGCTGCCTGCAAGATATGTGGATATACCATACATTGACATTCTGACGTTGATTTGAGGCCCAGCTCTGTTTGGATGAGCCCCATCATAGTCCAAGCAAAAAAAAGCATCCTTCCAAAATTACCTTGGGCTGAGCCAGTCTGGCTGTTTCCCTCTGCGCCCAGAGCTAGCTGTTGGTTTCTGATACAGAACTTTGTGAGAGGTGTCATTCTTTCTCAAAAATATTTCCATAAATATCAAACTATTCCTTTAAAGCCCCAGAGTCCTGTGATTCAAAACAACTAACTGATCAGGGCAGCAGAAGACTAACATCTCTGTATTTTTCTGTGAGGTAAAGTTACCTTTTTTTTCAATGGACTCTGTTGCCTTTGGAGCCAGCCATGCTACAACTTTTTCTGCCTTAAAAAAGAATCTTACTCTTTCACAAGAAGGTCTTTCTTTGTGAGGATACTTTCTAATTTATCTTTGTTAAGTAATTAACCTTTTTTCCATTCGATTTATTTCCATACTACTATAAAATCCTTCAGGTCCCAGATGGAGGGATTAAGTTCCCTTTTTTCCAGACAGCAGTTTGAGAAATCAGCATCTAAAGTGGGCCAACCTGCAGCCTTCTGAACCTCTGAGTCTGACTGTCAGAACCTCAGACTGGCTCCAGGGAGAGGGAGTTTTTTGGTGCTTAAGTTTCTATGAGAATATAGGACATTTAAACCACTAACATATTTTCAGACCGGGACCCAAATTTAATAGTGACAAGTCGCCCCAGGAGAAGAACTCCTCAATAATAATGAGTGATATCACACGTAAATTAAAGGGGACACATCATGCAAAATCGACTTTTTAATGGTTCTCTACCTGAAATATGTGTCCATGGCATGTCTACAAACACCCCGAAAATGAAAAACATCCATTCTGCCCCTGTTTTGATTTCTCCACCTTTCTGTAAATGTGTGCTGAAACGAGCCATTTCAGATTTCCGTGTTTTTCTTACATCACAACAATATCCGGTCTGTAACGGAGTCAGAGCTTGGAGCTTGTTCAGCCCATAGACTGTATAAAATACAACTCAACCCCTCCTCCGTTTTTCATTACCTGCACACATGTGTGCTAACAAGGAGCTTAGGAGGGAGGCATGCTAGTTATAGGCTGTCTTAATAAACACAGAGGTCGGTTTTAATCCCCACGTCTGCAGATTTGAAGATCTAGTGGATGATTTTTATGTATCGTGGATAAGTGCTAGCGCTAGTTAGCATAGCCACATAGCTACATGTTCGTAGCTGTGTACCAAGACACACGTCGACATACTGACAAATAAAACAACAAGAAACACTAAATCTGTGACCAATCCTTCAGAAAGGTCCTGCTACAGGTGCCTCTCCGTCAGGATCAGATTCTGGATCAGATTCAGAGGGTTGAAGTAATGCGTGTCTGTGAGCAGCCGTGTATATTCAGCCAACATGTAAACATTAGATCAATGTACCAGAGAGCCGAGGCCACATCCTCTTCCTGAGGGGGCGTGGTCAGAGAGAAAACTAACTGTTCTGAGCAGGGCTGAAAAAAGAGGGTTTTTCAGGCATGCCAAAATCTGATTTCAAAGTGTTTTTCTGAGCATAAACTTTGAAGACATGTTTTGGGGACGTCTTAGACCAATATATTTTGAAGAAAAAAGAGCGTAATATGTCACCTTTAAAAAAAAAGTTAAAACAGACCTACATATATTACTGCTTCACAGCTCAGATATCTATATTTAAGTGTGTAAGGCACTGGAAGGGGTTTTCTTTTCTTATAAACTTTGCATTAAAGTGCAGATAAAATAAATGTTGCAGCCATGGGTTTCAAAAACATCCAGTTTTTCAAATAAATAATGCAAATTATTTGCATGTAACTATGTTTTGAGTCATTTCTACTGTTGTTTCTTTCTTCATTAGTGTTGTCTTCCTTTTTAATTGTGTGTTGTTTGTCGCTTTATACAGGACCTGAGAATCGAAAATTCGTTCCATATCATGCGACAGCTTGTGTTGGTATGACAATAAAAAACCTTGAATCCTTCAATCCTTCAATCCTCTACAGCAATAAAATTGACGGACATGTTTTTACCGGGCAGCCAGTCAACTAATTATTCTTTTTTAAATCATGTTTAACATGTTTATTATGTAACATTTTAAATCTTAATGGAGTAAAAAAGACAGAGTGATGCAAACAGGGATCTGACACATAAAAATGAATATTGCTAAATCCTTAAAAAATGAAAACTGACATTAGTCAAATGCAAATTTGTGCATCGATGACCAGCTTTTTAATGAACTTTAACAAGAAATTTTGAACATAATCACGTGCCAATTTTACATTTATTGTTCAATTTAAGTTACTTCCTGTCAACCCTGCACACCAGAGGTCAGCACAAACTAGTCATGTGCGCGTCTAGTCAACTTAAGGATTTAACTTCATCACCCTCACTAGTTGACACCAGAATAAAGATACAGGTTATTAGATTTTTCATTTTTTTATCACTTTAGGCCTGGAGAGCCGGTCATATGTTAAGTCTAAGCTGTAGCGCAGCCAGATGCCACATGCTGGGGCTCTAGCTACTGTTAATGTCTACTGCCATAATGCTCTACTGCCTGGATGTAAACCATCCTAGATGACAGATGGCATCTTGTTATGGGGCGTGGTATTGAGATAGAGATGTTTGTAGGCTGTGTCTGGTTGAAGTAACATATTACCACTTGACAGGAGACTTGAGATTGTTTACCTGCAGACTCTGTGATCCTGTGTTGAGGCTTGGTGATCAATTATTCTGAAATCTGACAGTTTTCTGAGTGTTTTCTTGTCATGAGTTGCTTTTGTTTATGTGTTGAATTTTTTTTTTTTTTTCTTTTTTAATCTTTCTTAGATTTCCATTTTTTTAAGTCTTCCTTGTGTCTTTTGGTACCTTGTCTTGTGGTGTTATTACTTTTGTGTTTCTAGTCTATCATGTTTCCTGTTTTATTTTTTATTTCTGATCCCTGTGTGTCTGATTTAGTTCTACTTCCTGCCCTGTGTGTTTCCCTCCATTTTGATTGCATGAATTTGTTTCACCTGTGTCCACACCTGTTACTTAAGATCCTCTGTATTTAGTTTCTCTGTGTTAGTTCATTGCAAGCGGCAACCTCCGGTCTAAAAATATGAGTCAGTGCGGAAGTGTTAAAAGCTGCAGTTCATCGAGGATCCGCTTGAGGCTGGCTCCGGAAGTACCGGAAGTCACATACACATGAATGGGAAAAAGACGATCTTTGCAGCATTAATAAACATGTTCACAGCCTGGTACAAAAGATGAGTGTAGTCTGAATAGCTCATTTCTCGATGTCCTCTCACTGTGAGGGGGGTGAATATTTATCTAATTCGGCAATTTTGAAGATATTGAGATTACTAGTCTTCCAATGAGAGGCACAGCTGCCTGTGGAAACACTGCAGCTGTTGGCTAGGAGGCTCAAGCCCGCCTCTTTACGTCACACTGGCTCGACAGCAGCAATATGGCTGCTGCTGCCGATTGGCTTCAAAACAGCGTTCAGAAACAGATGGGTGACGTCACGGATACTACGTCCATATTTTTTTACAGTCTATGGTTCATTGTGTGTGTCATACCCATCCCAGTGTTGTTTCCTTGTAGCGTTCTCTGTGGTTTTTGGTGTAAGAAAGTACATTTTTAGTTCTCTCTTTTCGTTTATTAAATCCTTTTTTAATGTATCTACATCTTTTGTTTGGCTTCCCCTGAAGCGTGACATTTCTTACCGTTCCACCAGTTGGTTAGGTGGTTTTAAAATTTCTGTTTGAACAACTAGGACATCAGTGGCTTTGTAACATCTATCCATCCATCAATTATCTTTCACTGCTTTTCCCTTTCAGGATCAAGGGGCGGGGGGGCTGAAGCCTATCATAGCTGTAATTGGGTGCAAGACGGAGTACACCCTGAACAGGTTGCCAGCCTGTCACAGGTCTGGCTTTGAAACTTCGCAAAAACACAAACAACATGTGGATACCTTTTCAAATGCTTTCATAAGGTTGGAATTTTGGCATCAAAAGTATGTACCAAAGTTTATGTAATGGTTCAGTTATTAGTTCTTAAATTTGTACATTGTTTATATGTTATACGTGACATCCATGCACCTTCCACACCAGATTCATATCTCACCCAGGTAAGTAAAAGTATTTGTTTCTAATCGGTCTGAATATTACTTCAGCTAATCTCTGCCTTTCCTCTAGATGTGATTATCCCGTCATTAAGAGCTTAGACTGTAAAAGTAGTTTTATATTTAGCTGTAGCACAAATAACAACAGACTGTTTTTATGCTGGTGTAGAAGGACCTGTGCATTTGTTTAGGGATATTTTCAGACATGGATTAATACAGATTTGGTTCCTAAGTGAGTATTTACTACTACAGCTATATATGAATTATTTCTACTGTATTGGACTAATCCTTTCAGAATCTGAGGATATAATAAGCAGCCTTGGTCGTCTAACACCATTACACTGTACAATATGACCCTTGAACGTACAATGCTCTGAAGAAACAGCAGTTTTTGGTCAAAGAGTTTCAGTAAACCGCTGATAGATAAGAAGAATTATTGTGTTGTGACTCTGATGAGATAAAAGTATTCTTAAACTTTGCACCCTTAAACTCATTTTTTCATTTCTTCTTTGATGCTCAATCTTCAGAAGCACCAATCCTCACCCTCTTCATCTGATCTGAAATCCTGTCTCACATCTGACAAGCCTTCCTCAGACAGACGTTTAAAAATAACATTGTCTTGAGGAGAATCAGGCTGTTGAGGGTGCTGTGTGTGTGTCATGCAGTAATCTCACATCCTTAAGAAGACATAAAGGAGCTGGAGATTGGTGTGGGTGGTGTGGGTGCCTGTGAGAATTGTTGAGAAAAAGCTTCACTGTAAAATTCAAAGAGGTTTTTATGGTCCTATATAGCGCGTACAAAAGACTCATGCCAAGGGTGATTCAGGTCACAAGCTCATCCATCGACTTGAGTTCAGTTTAATACAGAAAGAAAAGCAGAGTATGAGAGGTGAACTGATATAAAAGGGTGAGTCAGGGGTCAGGACGGGCTCTGTGTCCCATATTTCATATTTATTGAAGCACGTTATGGCTGGTAAATGTTAAAAGAAAATACGGAATATCAGAGCATGAGTCAAGCTAAACATATTTGTCTGATATTTTATGACAATCATTATCAGATGAAAAAGGCCAGCAGAGTGCCATTTGGTTCTGTATGGCTGTGTTCTTTCCTTAAAGCAGCAAGTTTGAAAGACCTGCTGCAGATATTAATTGGAAACATCAAAAGTGTTGGCGTGTGCATTTTCTCTCCTAAAGATTGATACCATTATGAAAATTTCTAAAACAACCTTAGACCAGTGTTGTGCAAGTATACTGTATGTATACTGTATAGAATTATAGACAGGTTTTGAGAGTAAAAGTCAAGAAAATCTGCTGCTATGAAAACTTAGAAACACATCTAACTCTACTATTGGTCAGCTGAATATTTAGCGAAAGGAGCTGACTTTAACGACCAAATACACAGAGAAGATCCCCTAAAGTAAAAGAGCTACGGGTAAAGAAACACTGAACAAAAACTAAAAGTGAACTATTTATTATTCTCTAAAAGCTACACCTCTCTAAAACTGTACCAGCCTGTTAGGGTCTGTCCTAATTCGTTCATAAAACTCCTTCAAACATACGTCTGGGTAGCTAGACGCACAAGCCATGCCGAATGACTGCTGGGTGCCGTAAACCTGACTCCGGCTACCGTAAACACAGCACTTGGCAACTCTCTATAACTTTCGATACTTCTCGGTTCCTCCAGGATTGTGAGTGGTCGTGCTCTGTCTCCAGAGTTCCCGTTCATGAGCTGCAAACTGAGCGGTTCAGTGCACTGTTGACCAAAATATGAACACTTTCATTTTAGCACGTTCACGCACAACGCTGTTTCTGACCAGATACCAACTTGCAAGAGGCTATAAATGAAAATATGTGACCGAGAGTAATTTGACGTCCTGATATCACACAAAACTCGCTTCCCATTATTGTTGAAGCTTTTGGTCTCACGTTTAATGTCTCTGACAGGCAGTTTTGTGATGTTCCACAGGCCACGGTATAAGCAGAAGGTAAGCACTATTTTGCGATAATAGACTGTAGATTCTATGTGGGTAAAATCCAGCCATTAAGGAGCATTTAAATAACTGGAAAAATGACTTTCCAACATTGAAAATTCAGATGAAGACAACCTCAAGACAGAAGAGAAAACATTTTTCTACTTTGCTTTCTGAGTTAACAGAATTGGCGTTATGGTACACAGAATCATGTCAGACCAAATGAAATATTTGTTTACAACTTAAAAGCTATACATTCTCTATTATAGATCCAAAATATGCATATGAAACAACAAAAGTTGTGCTTTACTTCACTTATCTAGACAAGCTAGCAAGCGTCCAATCTTTGAGCACATTGGCGATTCAACGTCTATTACCGTACTACAACGAGAAGGGATACACCTCGGAAAACGAGTGCTAACTTTTGTAATTTTGGTTTAATCAGTGGTTACAAAAATTACTTTAAGCCAAGACTTAATTTCCCATGCTGCATTTGCAACTGCAATGTAAATTGGTCCATTAAATCTGCCAGGATGGAGCCTGATCATCTGTTTCAAGTAGCAGTAGCGGTTTTGCCCTTTAAACAAAATGTTTTTTATTGTGGTTTAATTGTAATTAACAGGTTTTAAGTTTGCTGGAATAAAAGTAATGTCAAGTTTGTCAGATCTGATCTCAGAGAAGAAGAAAACAACTTTTCAAATCTTTGTTTAGAGGAGTTTAGATTGTTAGTTTCTGATGCATTCAGGGAAGTCAGGAAATCGAAATGCTGACAGGCTTTTGCAACACAGCAAAAATTATGTGGAGAGCCGCTGTCAATTGCTCTCCACATAAATTTACCTGTGGTTAAGTTTTATGAATAAAACCTGACACAGCTGTTTGACTCCAAACTGAGAGCATCCTGATGATGGGAGAACAGCTTCTCAATTCAAAACCCAGAGCATGAATATGAATTCAGCCTCGATCAGGTCAAACAACATCCAGTCTGATTTAGCAAATGAAGATTAGTTTTTTTGCACATTCACAGCTGAACTTTCTGATCAGTCTCAAGGTTTGACATCTCTTTGATCAAGAATTGTCAGATCATATCAATCTGAGTCCTCCAGACAAACACATCAGCCTTAATCTGTTTCATTCACGCTAATGAGAAATGAGAAATAAATCTATCCTGAAATCGATGCTTCATATTAAAAGCTTGACTGCTGCAACACCCTTATTGTGTCAGGTTGAAGTGCTTTATAGTGAAGGTGCTGCCTTTGAGCAGCCTCACTGCTAAAGCAGGTTCAATGTTTGCCATGTTCACCATCGTATCAGATAACCTTGCGATAATAAAGACGGTAATGATAAAAGAAGCACGTCAGTGTTGCAGTTTAAATATTTCTGAGTTTAAATAATCATCCAAACTGTCCGTCCTCGGTCAAATTAAAGATCAGAGAGTCAAGGGAACATCAGAATGATGCAATGACCCCAAAAGACCGAAAACTGTTCTTCTCCATCAATCAAACACTCGTAGCAGCATGAATTATTAAAGAAAGTTCTTCATGGATATGTAGGACTCTTTCTACCAGAGACCTTTTCTGCTCTTTAAACACTGAAGGATCAGACACCCGGCAGATCCTGCCTCATTAGCTCTTTTTTTCCCCCCAGATCTTGATTTTTTTACAGGATTTTAAATAGATGGAGCTTCTCAAACATCGCCTCAGGGTGAGCTCAGACAGGCCTTAATATTTTCTTAAAATACACGATAAAAGTTGGTGCAATTTATTGAGATGGAAGCTTTTTCTGTCTTTAAATAACTGTCCTGTGCAGAGTGTGACAGCTTTCATTATTGTGATATTTGGTTTGCATGAAGGTGAAAAAAGGAAACATCACTGTGTTCTATATCTGTGACAATGTCTGTAACGATGTCAAACTATAATGATTAATGTCACGCAGACTGAGGGTACAGTATATGCTCTCAAAGAATAGTGTAGCAGGTGGTAGTTTAATGAGCTGTTACATGCATGCCTCGTAGCCTACAGCTGTACTGATATTAATATAAAGTTGTCATTTATTTCAAAGTAACAAGTTTGATTTCTCATCATGAAACGCTATAAATATAGACAAGTCATGTACAAAAACAAGACGAGAAACAACATGCAAAAAAACACAAACAGCGGTCTTCTGCATGTACTGCTCAGCACACAGACTGCATTCTAGGTCACTGCAAACACCTGAGCATGAGGAAGCTACGGCTGGACACACTATAATGTTTTATGCCCGAATTAGGGCCTGATTTGCCACACCCAGTCATCAGGGGGCGTAGCCTGGTTCAAATCTTGTCATAACTATAAGTTTGTCCGAATATAGTGGTGAGACGGATAGTAGTAGTTGTAGCTTCTGGAGTCTGGCATGTCTACGGCAGCGACTCAGAGGAACCTACGAGACAACGGCGCCCAGGGACTCCAGAAAGGTCTACAGTGAGTTACTTATTACTAAGCTGGAATGTACATGTGGTGTCAATACAACTATTCTACCGATTCCAACCGAGTCATAGCCTGCCCAACCTTAGATCTTAAATGTCAATCATGTTCCAGGTCAGACTGCCTCCGACAGGAAACCCGCAATAACCAATGAGAGAAGCACACTGGGTAGCCCCAAAGCAGATATTGTGTATCTTTGCAGCTCACAGACAACAGCTCAGTTTTGTTGACAGTGAACGTAAACTGACCCCCAAGCCAAGTGGAACATTCAAAAAGAAGATCAGCTTATGGAGTTATAGCAGCAACACCAGTGCCTTGAGGACTGCTTATGTAAGGCATTCCCCAACATTGATTGTCCTCTGAGAATGAGCATGTACAGTTTTCTTATTTCTTCCTCTTCTGATTGTTAACATCACACAGTCCATAATGTGCCAGATGATTTAAAGAAAATTGCCCCTCTGGGATCAATAAAGTTCTTTGAATATGACCTCTGTATGAAAAATAAAATGTGCTGACATAACATCTGTGCGTAGACAGGATTTAAACAACTGCTGGAAAATAACTTTGCAGTAATGCCGTAACGCTTACATGAACAAAATCATAAAACAAAAAAGTCTTCTTTGACATGTCGATGTTATATCTGTCATTTAGCGTTTGAAAAATTGTTGAAATTAGTCTCATATGACTCTTTTTTTCCCAGAGAGTTCCTTACAGTAGCTTTAATATCATGGTTAGCGCTCACTAGGTGTCCTAAAAAATGTAAAAGGAGAGCATGATTTTATATACATTGTATTTCATTTTTTTATTTGCTCAGTTCTAAAAAAAAGTGTTAATAGCTGTTTTCTGTGTGTGAAACATAATGCTGTGGCTGCAAAGGAGTGATTTGAAAATAACCTGAGGCTGAAAACAAATGCCAGTGGCTCAAGGTGTTTCCATAAGAGAACAACCGGGCTCCCAACAGCCGGTCAGCTCACAGCCTGATTAACTTATCCCAGGTCGTGACTTCACATTTCAACGATATGAAGCTAAAATCCAAGTTCTAGCAAACCATATGTTGTTTTTTTGTAACAGTGTAACCACATTTTAAAAGTGGGAGCGGTAGACATGTATTTCTGAACTTTCTGAGGTATTTTTCCTCGATGTAATGAGGAGATGTGGAATCTCTCAAACTGTGCAGGACTAATGAAACGTCAGTGAGCGTCTGCTCTCAGCTGGAGTAAAGTGGGTTGAGGTGTCTGAGGGAAATAACTCAACACACCAGCTGTTCCGTCTGTCTAGAAATCACTCCTGTCATGAGCGAGTCTGCTGCAGACGGTTTTCGCAATATTTCAGAGGTCTCAGAGGTCAGGAGGTAGTGCAGGGGTGGATTTCATCACTCGGTAGCACAAGGAAGAAACTCTTTTGAGTTAAAGTCTCAAAGGAACAGGACAGATACAGATGAGAATTATACATATAAAATTATTACCAGGCTTGCTTACTTACCTGTATTCGTCGGTTGTGTAAGTTTCTGGTTTGTCAAAACCATTTGACAATACCTTAACGTCGGTTATTAACTTTCACTAACATGAGCAACGGCAGAGGCAAACTGATCATAAGTCATGTCAAATCAATCCGCAGAAAAGAGTCCCAGCACATTTCGCTTCTGCTTGCTGTCACCATAGACCGTATGGTGAGGTAAAAATGTTGGTTTCCGTCCATATAAAACAAAGTGGCTAAAATGTTAGCATGTTAAATCGGCAGGCTACGGACATTTTCATATTGGATCCTGTCCAGCAGTATTAGCAACAGCAGCGGAACCGGTGAATACAACCTTAAGTCACTGTACAAAGAAACTTAAATCAAGGTCAACCGTGACAAGAAGCGGAGGGGTCTTGTTTCACCCTGTAGGGATTCTATTTCACATACCTACCTGCTAACCATGCATTATCCCTTACTTAAAATAAGGACTTTAAGCTCTGATACAGCCTTTTTTTTACCTATTTCATGGCAAATATTCCTGATATTTATGCATTAAAGAGAAGCTTGAGATAATATGCCAAGACCACTTTGTCCACAGGGGGCGCCAAAGTCACCCTCACCAAAAGCTACTCATAGGAGCTTTAAAATGTAAAGTTATCAAACCAAACTGCTAACACTGGCAAACTCAGCTTCATCTAAATGTACACCTGTTATATTAATGCACCGTGGGATTTGTTGCTTCAACGTCTTGGAGTTCATGTCTGATTTGTGAAAGATTTCCGTCCATGGGGAACTTTAATTCTCTTTGAAACGCTTTAAACTAAAAATAGTCCCTTGTTTCTTCCTGGCATGAAAGTGATTCGTCAGCTGATGCAGCAGCAAATTCACAGGAGCTGGGTGAGTATAGGGTGGTCAGCATTGATAAGTCCATTAAACATGAAATGGAGGTGAAAGCAATGTTAGCAAATGTCAGAATTTAATTAGATAGGCAATGCTCACAGATTTATTTATATATAATGTATATAATCTTATGCTTAGAGTTTAAAGAAAGTTAAATGTTTCATAAATGAGGCAAAGAGAAACAGATAATGAGGCCGCTTGATGGACAACTGCCGATCTAAAACCGCCTCCGGCTCTGTGAGGAGAATGGCAGCAGTCATATTTTTTTCACCCTCTGCCCTTTGAGATCTTTGAATGCTGCATTAGCAAAGAGCTTTAGAGGAACACATGGTGCACATGGATGTGAAACACACACAGGTAACAGTGTGTTTTCTGTTGATAAGTCTGACTGGAGGAAAAGACAGGATGAGACGTGACCTGGAGTCAGGATTACCCGCTGGTCTACAAACCTGGCTGCACAACAGAAGGAGGATTTAACATCTCACATTAGACCTCTCTGATCCGAGCTGGCTTTTATCGCCTTCATGTTTCTCGGAGCGCTCTGACCAACAGGTCACTTTTATTTGGCGAGTTCACTCTATAAAGATAATGAAGTGTTGGCTTCACTGTTAGTTTTATGTCTTTTAATAGGGAAAGTCAGTCCAGTCCTGCAGCAGATTGTGAAATATTCATCGATATATGATGTGAAGATTAACTACAGGGGCCTGTATTTCTCTTTTTTGCTCACACTTATCAACGTAAAATGTGAACTCATCCTTTTTTATTGTCTGCAAAACAAAAAGCCTTTCACCTCAATCCTCTGGAGCACATTACATGATGGAGGCCCAGTTTTTGTGACCAGTGAAGTATTTATCTTTCACCAAGGAGTCTGCTGCCTGTGTCCAGAGTAAAACCAGAACATGGAGTTTTCATTTTAGCCATAATACTTGATCTTTTCCTAAACCTTACCAAGAAGTTTAAGTGCTGAAAAACAAGAAAATAGATCTAGTTTGGTCATGTTGGTCTATAGCATGATAAATGGACATAGAGCCTAGCAATAATGATGGAAAAGAGGACTCAGACTTATTTACTGATACTGACTCTTATTGGCTTTGCAAAAAAAATCTTTAGGTGCTGATAAGCTTGTCGTACCTTAAGTCTCTAAAAGTAGCATGGGAGGTAGAGCCTTCAGTTATCAGGCACTTCTCCTTCGGAATCATCTACCAGTCAGGGTCCGGGAGGCAGACACCCTCTCTTCTTTTATGATTAGGATTAACATTTCCTTTTTGATAAATTATGATCTGGCTCAGGATTGGACCACCTCTTAGTTATGCTGCTATAGGCTTAGACTGCTGGGGGGGAACTGGCACACTGGCATCCTATCTCACCCACCCCATCACTTACTTTAACTCTCCCTGTCCCATTAAAGTAACTAACATTAGACCTTTCTGGAGTCCCTGAGCTCCCTTGTCCCGTAGGTTCCCCTGAGTCGCTCCCGTAGACGGCCTGCTGCTGTGGACGTTCCAGACTCCAGCAACTACAGCTACTACTTTCAGTCTCCCCAATATCATCTCTCTTTGTCTTCATCTCCTCTACCCCAACTCAGTCAAGGCAGATGTGTGTCTAACATGAGTCTGGTTCTGCTTGAGGTTTCTGCCTGTTAAAGGAAGTTTGTCCTTGCTGCTGTTACTTGCTAAATGCTGCAAAGTGCTCTGCTCATGGTGGATTAAGATGAGATCAGACTGAGTCCTGCCTGTAAGATGGGACTGGATCTTACTCTGTCTTGATGTTGGGTCTTTCTTAATAATTTAACATAGAATACGGTCTAAACCTCCTATGTTTGTAAAAGCACCGTGAGATAACGCTAGTTGTTATTAGGCACTATATAAATAAAGATTGATTGCTTGATTGATTGCTTGATTGATTGATTGATTGATTGATTGATTGATTGATTGATTGATTGATTGATTGATAAGAAGCTAAGGAGAGGTTAGAAATATTGTAATTAAAGTTAGTTAACTTATTAAGAGATTACAATTACAGTACATGCATTCTAAATGCTTACATGTGCAATTGTTTAGCTATTGTGTCACACAGAGATATCAAAACTCCATTAAAATATTGATAACCCTGCTGTTAATCTTTATTGTATAGACCTTGAGTGGCCCCAACCCAACTTGCATACATGAATCCAATCCAATGAACAAATTACTGAACACATGAATATTGTATGCATACAATAATGCACGGAAGTAGCTTGAGAATGAGCTGTCTTACTTCAGTAATATTTTTGTCAAGACTTGGATATGCAAAGTACCAATCAGAACAGATGTTCACAGGAGTAGTCCTATTTAAAACATTCAGACAAGGCTTAGTTTGAGTATTGTCCTCCTATTTGTGCATGGAAACGTAATATATATACACACGTGTGAATGGGGCTGTCACAGTTTTCACAGGATGGATGTATTTCTAGTTTCCACTCTGGAACCCTGTTTCAAAAGACTGCATTTTCAGGCGCCTAAAACACAACAATAGTTTAACATTTTCTATTGAAGATGTTTCTGTGTAAACAGCCTCTAAGACTCATCCTTACGGGCTCAGACTTGGACTTTGACTCAGGTAATAAAGCTCTCAGGGACTTAGCTCTAAAAAAGATTTTTTTTTAAATTGAGCTTGAGGTTAAGGTTGACATTTTTGTTCATTGAATTTTCCCTCAAACCGTGTACAGCTACTTTTAAGAACACAGCAGGGTGCACAGAGGTTTTCATTTGTTTGTATTGACATGTATTTGGGTTGTTCTCCGGATAAGATTTACCGTTGTTTATGATCAGACCTAAGCCTAGTTTCAACATGACTAATGATTAATGAGGATATTTCAAAGGATAACACAAGTTGCAAGTGTTTTGCTAAGTAGGCCATCAGTCTCCCTTTCACTTAATGTTTGAATGTCAAATTAAGACAGCAAACTAAAGAGTGTGACACAGTTGTACACAAACATGTATTTTCTCCTCCCTATGACACAAATGTGGAAGACCGGCACCGAAACAAAATCAACATCCATCCACATGAAGATCATCACTCCCTCAGTTGTTCCACCTTTACTAATTATTACACAAAGCCCAGCTCCTGATTGTTCTTTTTTCACAGCAGGCTGAATATCTGAAAGTGAATTTCAAACTGGGACAATAACTGAGGAGGAGAGACTTTAAAGAGACGGACACAAAAAAGAGAGGAGCTGTGGAAATACTTCAGTGACAGGAGTGAAGAATATTGCAGGAAATAAAGAAGATTTATCACAAAGTTAATCTACAGAAGCAAGAACTCCTCACAGAGAACAGTCTGTTATTCCAACAAAACTTTCCCCTCAGTGTCCTCTGTGGCTTTCTGTGAAGAACTACTTTTTCCTGACTTTTGAAGACTCATGGAAGCTGCAGTCCAGTGTGATTTTATTACTTACTAATTAAGGAGGATCTTTTTACAGCATTAATCTAGCTGAGGGACTGAGCTGACAATTTTCAACTTATGTAAAGGAGACCTACTTTGCTGATCCGTGTTGTAAAATATAATAATATATAATGGTAAAATGTTGGATGTCCATATCAATCCATGCCAAGTGTCATAGTAATGAGATACATTGATGTTGTTGGTATAATCCCATGACATGTTTTCTGGGTTCCCTGAGCGTCTCATTTCAAGTACTTCACAAGACTTGGCCTGAACGTGACGTCAGGCTCTGTTGTCCTATTAAGTTGAAGGACATGCCCACTCAGCAGCTCCATTGCAGCTCTTCAAGGCCACACCCACCAGGAAGCTTGTTCAAATTTTCCCTCGCATTGAAAGTCCATTTCACCGCTTGGCTCTCCCTCCTCTCTACACTTTGTTGATTCTTTTGGTCGTGAAGTCACAGATCTTTCCTCTTTCCAGAGAAAAAGGTAACTTATTAAAACAGTAGGAAGTTTTTGTGTTGTATTTGGGGGGGACATTTTGCACTCGAAACTCAATTCTTACTTTTTTCTTGGTGCTATGAGCTTACCATAGACTGCATAATAAATAGTATCTGTGAAGTCACCCATCTGTTTCTGAAGCGCTGTTTTAAAGCGTATTGTCAGTGGGTGCCATATTGGAAAGGTCGAACTCAACCTACCTTCTGTCGAGCTAGTGTGAGGTAAAGAGGCGAGCCTTTAGCCTGTTTACTAACAGCTACAGTGTTCCCGCCTTTCAATCAAGTCAGCTGTGCCTCTAATTATGCGAAACTCGCAATCTTAATATCTTCTGAACCTGCTGAGAACCAGGCTGTAAACATGTTTATTATTGCTTTAAAGATCATCTTTTTTGAATGGGAGTGTATGTGGTTTCTGGTACTTTCGGAGCCAGCCTCTAGTGGACACTCGAGGATCTGCAGTTTAGCAGAGTGATGGCTTCTTGAACATTAAGTTGATTTATTCTCTACCTGGCTGGCCTCAGTTGTCTGTGTTGTTTCCTACTGTTGTGTTTGTATCGAGGGCATACCCTTATGCATGTTTTAGTGATATTATCACAGAAACAGTCACCATAACTGAACAATCCTCCTACTCCTCCTGCATGCTCTTTCAGCCACTTATCATCACCTAGACCAAACAGAGGCTACAGAGGCGTGAGAGTGCATCTGAGAGGGAAATCTCTTGCATGTGCTAACAACAAGTTCCACATATCACATCCTGAATGTCCTGCAATTATCTATAACATTTCCAGATATCATGTGTGACAGAGCTTTAATCAGCACAGTGACTCCAGAGCGACATTTCTTATCCAATAATAGAAAACATGCCTTATCCAGCCATTCTGAGATCAGCTGATCTGCAGCATCAGCACCTCTGCTGGGACCACTGATGTTATTCAGGGTCCCGACCTTCCTGTGGTTATCATGAGGGATTGACAGCCATCTGCTGCTGCCTCACCCTGCATCTTTATGTGCGTGTGCGTGTGTGTGTGCGTGTGTGTGTGTGTGTGTGTGTGTGTGTGTGTGTGTGTGTGTGTCGGGGTCACTCTAAACCCAGAGTCGTCCCTCCTCTCTGTATTCCCGTCAGTCACCCGTCTCTCTCGCAGCATATTTCCCTCTCTCTGTCCGTCTGCGACTTTGACTCCAGCTGTGAGAACTCCAACACACGCAGACAGAGGTCACATTTAAAGAGACACAGAGAGACTCTAAAACCATTCAGTTTGAAATATAACTGCTTTATAGCTGCAGGATTTATCTTCCCTTAAATATTATGTCAAACACAAATGGAAGGCGATAAAAACTGTAGGGAAAAAATGACCTCATAATGTAACCCTACATCACACGAAATAGTAAAACATAACAGAGCAGGGGTGACAACTGTAGAGATTAATCGGATGTGCATGAGAATAATGAGCTTTACAGCAAATACAGAACAGTGAACAGTGAAGGTGACGGAGGGAAGGAAACAGGATGAAGCAAGGAGGAAAGAGATGAGAGAAATGAGAATAAGGGAGGAGACTTCCTCTTGTTTTTAGATTTGACATTCTTACTACATTAATGTGTCCCACATTCATACTGGAGTGTTTTTGCAGCATAGTCTTTGAGTTTTGCGGCCCATTTGTATCAGCATGTATCAAATAAAAACATGTTTTCTCTTCAGCCTTGTTTTCTTGTCAGAGCCGTGTTTTCAGACCACCTTTGTGTCTTTTGTGAGCGTGGAACCAGCAAAACCCAGTGAGCCTTGAAAAGGCATTTAAAAACTTGTATGGCCACAGCTGAAGTGATTTTCATACCTTGTTCAAACGTAAAAAGTGTTGTCTCCAACTGTTTGAAAATTATGATTAAATGTATTCCTTTTAGACAAAGTAGCAGCCTCTGGTCTTAAAATAAGAAGCCCATACTGAAGTGCTAAAATCTGCAGTTCATCAAGCATCCACTTGAGGCTGGCTGCAGAAACACCGGAAACCACATACACACCCATTCAAAAAAATACGATCTTTGCAGCATTAACAAACATGTTAACTTCCCCATTCAAAATAAGGTTTAGGTCTGATTAGCTAATTTCTCTATCAGCACACACTTTTGACTTTTTTTTATAACTCCAGTGGTTCCCCTACCATTATACTGGGGGGGCGGGGCGCCTTTCTTATAGATCAGGTCTTAAACTTGTTCCTTTATCAAACAGACTAAATATCCTTATGTTATTTATCTTATTTACATGACGGGATGTCATTATGCTCATCTGCTCTCTGTATCGCATGGCAGAGTTCCGCCCTGATGCGCGCATATCAACAACTCGTTCTTTCAAGACGAAAACGAGACTATGACGAGTTTAAGTGTATCACTGATAATATGAACTCAGATGAAAACATTGGTGGCCGACCATCGAACATTAAGAGTTCATATTTTAGAGCTATTCATTGCTGTGACAGGCTGAGTTATTATTTGAGGGGCGCAGTGTTAGCTTGGTCTCTACCTGCAGCAGGTGCGCTGTGTGAACCAGTCTCCTCTTCATTGGGGATTTTTACCCCCCGGTGTGCGTTAGTGATAAAGACACAACCGGGGGACGTCTATTTAATATTTGACTTTGTTGCCGCTCTCACCGTAAAAAGCTCCGCGTAAAGAGCTTGATTTAATCCAGTTTAGTGAAACATCAGACACATTTAGTACGTTTTGATCAACTCCTTGTCATCCAAGAGTGCCATGAGCTGACTGCCTGTCCAGAGCGCATGTCATTGCAGGTGCATTCAGAGACGGTCGTAAAAGTGCAATGTAAACCTGTACTTTGCGTTCATGGCATTTTTATTTGAATCAAGAGATTCAGATATAGTGGTCACATGAAGAATGTTTTCTTTTCACTTTTTTGCAGGCTAGATATTTAACTGAAAATATTATAAAAGCAAAAGTGTTAAAAGAGTGAAATGTTGACGATTTTAATACTTGGTAAAACCATAGACTGTATAAAATATGGACGTAGTATCCGTGATGTCACCCATCTGTTCCTGAGAGCTGTTTTGAAGCAAATCGACGGCAGCAGCCATATTGGTAATGCGGAACTCAACCAGGCAGAGTGTGACGTAGTGTGAGCCCCTTAGCCAATGGCTGTGTGTTCCGACCGGGAGTCACGTCAGTCATGTCCTTGTTTGGGCAAAACTCGTAATCTTAATATCTTCTGAACCGTCACGTTAGAAAAAAATTCACCCCCCGTACAGTGTGTGCCATTAGAGAGATTAGCTTCATAGGGCCAAGCCGTTTTTTGAACCAGGCTGTAAACATGTTTATTAATGCTGCAAAGCTCGTCTTTTTCCCATTCATATCTACGTAGTTTCCGGTGTTTCTGCAGCCAGCCTCAAGTGGATTCTCGATGTACTGCAGTTTATAGCACTTCCACATTGGCTTCATCATTTGAGACCGGAGTTTGCCACTTGGGTGAAACCCTGATACCGATATCTGATCGGCTACATAGATACATTGTGGCAATCATCCCCCCCACCCCCACTTATGAGTTTTGCCTAAATAAGGTAGTCTGACTTGATAGACAGGCAGGCACCCTGTAGCTGTTAGCGAAAAGGCTAAAGGCCTGCCCCTTTATCTCCCACTAGCTTACACAAAGTTAATTAATTATTAATTATTCAGTCTATGATTTAGACCCGATTTCTGTACCGATCTGCAAAGGATCTCTTTCAAATGTTCTGCAATGATGCAAACTTGTTAACATGTGCAAAAGTCTGAAACAACTGTAGAAACGTACAGCAAATCAGAAAAACATAAGCCGCTTATTGACCTGTTTTTGGGAATATCCCAGCTGCCATTGGGTACAGGACAGGATAGACTAGACAGGTTGCCAGTCTATCATAGGGCTAACATGTAGAAACAGACAACCATTCATGCACACACCCACACCTATGGGCAATTTAGAGTGACCAATCAACCTGATGAGAATGTTTTTTGGACTGTGGGAGGAAGCCGGTGTACCCAAGGCATGCACAGGGAGGGACATGCAAACTTCACACAGAATGGCATCAGGCAAAAGTGCTAACCAGTGCACCACGTAAGCAATCCAAATCAACCAATCAATCTTTATTTACATAGCGCCCAATCCCAACAAACGTTATTTCATGACGCTTTACAAACATAGCAGGTCTAGACCGTATTCTATGTTCAATTATTAACAAATAACTAACATCTAACATCAAGACAGGATAAGATCCAGTCTAATCTCATTTTAATCCACCATGAGCAAAGCACTTTGCATTTCACAAGTTACAGTGGCAAGGACAAACTTCCTTTTAACAGGCAGAAACATCGAGCAGGGCCAGACTCATGATAGAAAGCCATCTCCCTTTGGGGGGTTGGAAAAAGGGACAGAGGAGATTAAGAGAGAGATGACTGCGGTGAGGCGGATAGTAGTAGTTGCAGCCGCTGGCAGAACATGACAACAGTAGTGCTCCAGGCCTGTGGGGGGGCTTAGTGGAAAGTTTGAACACCAATGTAATTTCCAGGAGGAGTGATAAGATGGTAAGGCAGCTGAGTCTCTCTGTGTTTGTATTTGCACACCTTTATATTAATACAGCATCATAACTGTGCAGCGACAGGCATTTATTTTGATATATCTTCTTCATGTGATACAAGATTGTCTTAATAACAAGGCATCACAAGGCACCCCTTTAGCCCAGACCTGTGATCCAGAGCACTCGTTTGTTTGTGCAGCTTGCTCTCACACGGTTCAAACTGCAGCATAAAGCAGGTGTGTGATGTAACACACAGAGAGGTCTGTGGGTTGCAGAGAAGCACAGCTTCACTACCAGACAGCCAAACAAAGCACAATCTTCACAGCACTTCAGATCAACAACACTGTGAGTCCATTTTAACAACAGCTCTCACACATCATCCAGCCAGGAGTCCGATTCACTGATAACAGCTCAAAAAGAAAACTGAATGCTGTGTTTATGTTTCTTTTAGTAGGGTGCAGGTTTAGTTTGAGGACTTTCACTCATTCATATCAGTAGAAAGTGGGATTTTTAATGCTGTATAAACTACTAATTATCAAATGAGTGCACATTAAAAGATCAAAATGATACGTACACAATGTTTTGGACAGGGTGTACAGCTGCTAAATCATCCTTCATCCATCAAACTCCATCCGCTATAATTCCTTATTTTTGTGTCTGACAGGTTCAGATTGATTCTCTGAATGTCTGACTGCATTACAGAAAGGCTCCCTACAGAGAAAGATCTTTTCATTACAGAGTGAGATAATTTTTTTAAAAGCAAAAACAGACATTACATCACTCTCTTTGAAGACAAATCAAACTCAATTGACAAAAACAGTCATTTTACTTCACCAAACGCAAGAGATACTGATCCACTGCTGCCTCACTTGGCTGGTTCGTTTGTGTTATTGTGTGAAAAATATCTATTTTGGATCCAACACAGCATTTGGTGTCAATCAATAACAGTAACTAACCAATCAAGGCAGCAGAGGAGCAGCTCCATCGTGTTTTTCAAGGCTGAATTAGTGTTTTAGTCTGGGGACTCTGGTTGCTTTACAAACAGTGATGTAACAGCAGTGTCTATTTTTTTTTTTTTAAATCATGTGGAGGGACTCTTTCCGTGTCAGACACTTCAGAGCTGCTTGTGTGCAGTCAGAGGTGAAACCTGGCTGATCCTGAACTCTGACCTCCTGACATCCACCTGACATGGCTGCCTGAGATGATCCGAGGAGGACAGCTCTGCTTCTTTACGATACACCATCAGCTCTAAATGCTGGCTCTTTTTTTTCTTCAGCTGTTTGTCTCTGAAGCATTAAAATAACTTCTGAATGGGTACCTAAAATTACTCTAATATTATTGGTTGCTAAGTTAATGGTTAAACATAGAATCGTCTAGAGCTGGGCGATATTGAAAAAGATGTTATCACAATAAAATTTTTCATTTCGATATTGATACGTTTCAAATCATTATTTCATTTAAACGTAAATGCAGATGTAGATTTTTGGTCCTCAGTGAAAGTTGGGAACAGTTTGTTAGCTTGTATCTGGATTTAGTTATTTGATAAACTCCTTAAATCCTTCATTTTCGACGTTGCTAACTAATCTTTTGTGTAATATGAGATTTCTGTGAAGTTTTAGTTTGTAGATTCTTATTTTTTTTTCAGATCATTTTCCATAATTGGTTTAAATTGACAACAAAGACATATCATTGGCTGTTCATTGCCGTCATCTTCTTCTGTCTAATGTTGGGTGGCAACTAGCGTTAAAGGCACATTAGCGCCCCTCTCTTTCCAGTGGTTGGGGGGTGTAATTACAGGTTTAAATATATTGCATTTTTATCTAACATTTGTTATATGACGATGTTATATTGCCCAGCCCTAGAATCGGCCATAAACAATTGGCCACTATGCAAGTTAGCTTAAGTTTGAGGAGCTACTGAAAGTGGGCAATCAAAACTAACACAGCAAAGTACAAAAGTTCACACAATATGTACATTCCAAAAGAAGACTGTTCACAAAAAAAAAACCATTCCTAGGTCAACTAAGAAATGCACTGAACCTGCAGTTTTTCTTTTTGCCACAAGGGCGCGACTGCGAAAAATTGGCCTTCTTCTCAGTTGATTTATTCCCTCACTAACATTTTCCTAATACGTTAATGATCTCAGTCTTTAGTTTCAAGTATTCTTCAATACAACTTGATGTTCCTTTATTAAATGATGGTCCTATTTAGAGCCGCTCTGGTGTCAGCTGAGGAAAAAAAAGGAGCTGTATGTAAATATGTCATCTCATTTTAAAAATCCGTACCCACACTGTGTATAATCTGGTCCCACTGAGTTGCAATCTGAGAGCAGTTTAATAAAGTGTGGGCATGGATTTGTAAAGATTAAAAAAAAATTTTAGAGAAGAAAGGAAGAGGCCGCATCCGAGTGAGCCAAGTAAAGCCTTCCATACAGTACAGGCAGTACAGAACTTCATGGAAACGCTTTCAGGACACTAATGTCTGATACATTCGTTTTAGATGGAGACATCAAAAGGCAACATGCCAGCAAGTTTGTACTTATCAACTAAAGACTTGGGGCTCTGCAGGGTCTCTAACTGCAAGGCAATACCTTTTCCCTTCTTCACCAGATGGTGAGAATGGGAGGACACGTCATAAAGACATTCTTCCTCTCTACATAGCTCTATCGGTTTCTCCTCCTTTTCTACAGTCCAAGAAAACCGCACATGAGCCTCCTAGCCAACAGCTACAGTGTTCCCGTATGTCGGGCAAGTCAGTCATGTCCTTAAATGGGCAAAACTCGTAATCTAAATATCTTCTGAACCGCCGCTTTAGAAAAAAATTCCTCCCCCGTACAGTGTGTGCCGATAGAGAAATTCGCTACGTAGTACCAAGCCATTTTTTGAACCAGGCCAAAAAAGATCGTCTTTTTTGACTTGGTGTGTATTGCAGTTTATAACACTTCAGCATGGGCTTCATATTTCAATACCAAAGGTTGCCGGAAAATACTAAACAGCAAGAGAAAAGGGCAGTCTTAAAACAGTCCTAATTGAGTTGTAAAAACTGCCCCAACTTTAGCATAACTCTGGTTTTAAAACTTTCCTTCTTGATAAACCTTATAGTTAGGGCGGGCTCAGGCTTAGACCAGCTCTATGCTGCAATAGGCGTAAACCATCCGTCTCACCACTATCATCTCTCTCTCTCTTAATCTCCTCTATCCCTCTTTCCAACTCCAACTCGGTCGAGGCAGATGGCTGTCTAACATGAGTCTGGCTCTGCACGAGGTTTCTGCCTGTTAAAAGGAAGTTTGTCCTTGCAGCTGTGACTAGCTAGATACTCCAAAGTGCTCTGCTCATGGTGGATTAAGATGAGATCAGACTGAGTCTTACCCTGTCTTTATGTTGGGTCTTTGTTAATCATTTAATGAATCATTTCATTAGAGTACAGTCTAGACCTGCTCTGTTTGTAAAAGTGTCTAAATATAACGTTTGTTGTAATTTGGCGCTATATAAATAAAGATTGATTGATTGATTGATTGATTGATTGATTGATTGATTGATTGATTGATTGATTGATTGATTGATTGATTGATTGATTTCACATAAGAGGGCACATAACTGTAACTGTAAATAGATCACAAAGCAAGGCAAGATTTAGGGCGGGGCTACCTATGATTGACAGGTCACCACAGCCTTAGCTCGTTTTAAAAGACACCACAGTGCTGGCTGTTTATTGTTTCAGTGAGAACAGTACATTTTGTTTTAAGCTGGTATTTATTTCAGTAAAATAGCATCACAATGAATATTAATGAAAATTAATTTCACAGTTAAAGAGATTATTGATGCACCTCACTAACCATGCTCCTCTCAAGCTCCCTCATGTCCAAATATGGTCACTTCTGGCCCCAGAAAAAGATGGTGACAGAAACAATGACACACTCGAGGCTACAAAACAGAGCTCCACAAATGTTGTGACAGGGGCTACATCCACTTTTTATGTCGACAACCCCTTCACACTAAACTAGAGTCTTCACTGTTATATCCTGAGAGACTTGTTAAAAATGTTTTCTGTGTTCTGGTTATGTGCACATCTTTGGAACTACACATACTGAAGCCAGACATGATCAAATGAGCTCCTTATTGCACACTTCTGCTACAAAATTGGAATTTTGCAGAGTAAGAGGGACAGGTCGCCACTTTTCTTACGCCCTATTTCTGTTGTATGATTTATTCTCAGAGTGCAGTAGTAGGCAGTGAGCAGCAGACCTCTGCAGCAGCCTCACAGCTCAGACTTAGAGTTTTTTTTTTAGTTGCACTCGAATGTCAGAGCTCGATTCAAATTCTGCTCGCCTGTGGGTGCCCCCGGTGGTTCGAGTGGCTCGACGCTCCCTCGGCATCTGAAATTAGCGGTGGGACGCTTTTTCTCTGAAGGGGCGTCTGCAAAAGGAGCGGAGAAGGACTGTCTCGTTCCTCAACCTTCTGAGCTCCGTGACAGAAAGAAGTCCCTCGTGTGTCTGCTACTGGACTGGTCCTGCTTTTTAACTCACTCAGACAGTCTTAGCACACATGAAGCAGTCATAGTAAAAACCCTGATGTGTTTCTGTGTGTGTGTGTGTGTGTGTGTGTGTGTGTGTGTGTGTGTGTGTGTGTGTGTGTGTGTGTGTTCCGGATCTAATTGTGTTGTGTTGATATTCTCTCAGGAGAACAAATACAGAGCAAATACCAAGAAGTTAGATAACAAACAGCTTTATATGACCTACATGTGTTTGTTTGAGCTGGAGCTCTTTTTTAAACTCTTATTCTCATGTTATCCCTCATCCTGGGTCAGTTCAGATTATTCAAGAATAAAAAAGCTAAAAAAAGACTCTGAGGTCATCTTCATTCAACACAAAGGAAAGAAAAAGTCAATAACTAGAAAAGAGATTAAAACATGCGACCAAGCAGAAATTAGCTCACATTTAGTGACACATTTTAAGCCAACACCCTCCCGATGGGGGGTGAGTCTTTGCCTCAAGTTCAAGTACCTCAGAGTCTTATTCACAGGGAGGATTAAACAGATTGTGAGACCGACAGCCCTCAACTGCAGTCATGAACATCAGGGACGTTTCTATAATATGTTTTTTTAATTCATTGCCTCTACTAACTGCTAACCAGAAAAGCTAACCTGATAAAATATTATTACTAGGTCCCTCCTTGACTTTTCATTCCTTCATTGGGAGGATAGGACAGTGAATAGAGCATGAAACTGAAAAAAGAAACCAAAGCCTGGATTATACTTATCAGTCGAATCTACGCCATAGGCTACACCGTAGATCTGTGTAGTTCTTTATCAACACAGAAGCCTACACACCTAGCCTGATGTGCACCACCTCCAAACTACGTGTCAAACTGACGTGGTCTGGAATACCCTGTGATTGGTATAATTGCTGTATGAAAAACAACAACATTTATCAGCTCTTAATTAACATAGCATGTTCGTAATTGCTGTGAAAAAAGTAAGCAGGAAACAGCGGAACAGGAAACAGGCTCCCCAACAATGATAGAGACAACACTGCCCTCTAGTGTTTCGGTGTAGTACTGCATAGCTACGCGGATACATCAACGCACAAGTAGTGCTCACGTCCGCATCGACCACTGGTGCGTAGGGTCAACGCAGAAGTTTAAATAAGGCTTAAGTGGCAGTGGTGGACAAAGTACACAGCTTCATTACTTCAGTCAAAGTATAGATCCTCCAGGTCAAATATTACTCCAATACAAGTGAAAGTTGCTCTGTCAGATTATTACTTGAGTTAAAGTACTGAAGTACTTGCTTTTAAAAATACTGAAGTATTCAAAGTACTTTTTAAAATATCTCAACGCGTATTTTAACACAGCATGAGTGCAGTCAAGAATGCATGGGTGTACATTCTGTTACATTCTGTTTATCAAGAAAACTTTATTTCATATCTAAAATGTATACCATGAAATATAGTTACTAGTTAAGTTACTACAAGCACAGACAAGTTTAAAATGTTCATCTGGAATAAAACAGGTGTGTTAGCTACAGAGATCAACTTGCTTTCTCAGGTGGTGAGGTTTTGTAGGCTGTGATGAAGTTTATGTGGTAAACAGATTAGAAATTTACAACAATACGAATCTTTGTTTATTTCAGAACCATCAAACGTGAGTTTGAAATATGGCCGTGGTGATCAGGTGGAGAATCATCATCCTTCTCAGCTATAGCCATCATCAGCACGACTAAATGAACAAACTGATCTGGATGACATTTGCAATTGGACAAACTAAATGCAAGTACATGAACAGTTTACTGTCTTTGGGATCTGATTTCAGAAAAGAAAATTTTTCAGCCAACTTTAAAGCAAAAGTAGTGAGTAACTAGAGCACTGATAGAAATGTAGTGGAGTCAAAAGTAAAGTTCCCTAAAAAATAAAATAATACTCAAGTAAAGTACAGATACTCAAAACATGTACTTAAGTACAGTATTCAAGTAAATTCCCTTTGTTACTGTCCACCACTGTTAAGTAGTGACAATCTGCAAAAGACTACAGGTGGATTACCTTGGGTTTAGAGGACTATAGTATCAGTAACATGACTGATTTACAACAGCGCCCCCTGTAGGACTTTTGGTAGTATCCAAAGTATGTGATTCTTGCGACCACTTCTTCAGAGGGTAACAGCTACACAGAGGACATGGTTTCTGCAAGAACTCCTGTTGGTTTCCTTAAACAGGAGCTGTGCTGACAGAACAAAAACTCCTTCTCTTTAATTCCATTTGGAGCATATTATCACATTTTCTTTTAAAAAGGTTGAAATAAAGAAATCACCTCTTGTAACCTCTGATGTCTGAATCATTGTGTAAATTAAGATTAAAGGACCCAGCCTGGTCTTCCAAAGTGAGAAGCTGCAGCTAAAATGTGTATAAACCTGCGCTCCCGTCCATCTACCTGTCAGCACTCTGTACCTGTTTGGCCCCTCCTCTTCTTGCCCGCTCTGCCACATTAGCGTTTAATGAATTCATTGGAATTTTTAACTACCCTAAACATATCGTCTGGGCCAGCACGTGTTCATCCATTACAGCGGCAGCGGCAGCAGCCTGCGGCAGCGGCTCGGCTAAATAAGAACAAATCGCAGCGACGGCGTAATCACCGCCTGCATTAGCTCTAACGTCGTTACCGCCATGAGTAATTGCAAGAAATGTAGCAAGCGGCTATGAGGCGTGGAGAATGCGACTGTGTAATGATATCAGGAGATTATTGAGATGGAGTATAATAACTTTATTCTCCTCGCTCTCTCTTCCTCTCTCGGTGCCGTCTCAGTGTCCCTCTACCTCTCCTGTAGTCCTTTCTTAAACTGCTCATATCTCCTCTACTGTGTGGGAGGAATGTCGTCTCCTCCTCCTCCTCCTCCTCTTCCTCCTCGTCTCTCCATTTCTTCCTCAATTTTGCCTCTTTCCCTTCCCTCCTGTGGCCTGTGAGTCTCTGCAGGGGTGTGTGTGAGAGAGATATTAAAAAGAAATAGTGAGACAGACACAGACGGAGATGGGAAACTGTATGACAAAGACGAGGGGAGAAAGATACTCGGATAACAGTGCGTGTGTGTGAGAGAGAGAGAGAGAGAGAGAGAGAGGTTCCTCTGATCACTAGCTCTGTGTCCTACTTACTCTGCAGCTCTCCCAAATAACAACCTTGAGCTGTGATATTACACACCCACAACACACACAGACACACACAGAAATAACCGCTTATACACTCATAACAAACAACAACAGCAGCGATATTACATCCTGTGCAGACAAACGCCCCCATCTGAAAAACACACAAATAACACACACACACACAACAATAACACCACGAGGTGTGACATTAATGTAAGTTGCCGGAGGTGATACAGTCTGTTTTTTCACGTCTCTTCCCAGAGTGGGCTGAAAACCGTCTCCAAGCATCCTCTCTCATAGGGACAGAAAGGAGACACAGCAGACGTTTCAAATTCAACTTTGATTTCCTCTGACTGAACTGAACATCAGTCTCAACGCAGATTACATTCACCTCTTATCAAAATGAATCCATGCTTTTTCTTTGAGCTGGTGTCTGATTGTGTTTTGTGGAGACATTAAAGGTGTCAAATATATAAATTCCAAGCAGAGGAGAACATTTTCTGCACCTCTCTGGTGTAAATTTGACTTTTAAGGATGGTAACATTGTATGTGGAGTTCCACAGAGCTCTATATTCGGTCCAGTACGGTTTAATTTAGAAATGTTTCCTTTTCCTAGATCTCCTTTCCAACAAATGCAAGTAATTTATTGTTGGTACCTTACAGCTGAAGTGTATTTTTTTTAACATATATACATATAAATACAAATATATACATATTTATATAGACTTAATTCCTTTAAATGTAACCGATTTATTTTTCATATACTTTTTTATATCTTGTGTAATTTGTTTTGTTGTAAAATGTATAAATAGAGTGTTCAAAAAAAGGAGGAAATGTTGTCTTTTAGCAGAGTCATCGGGGTACAGTTTGTTACCATAGTAAAAGTCTTGATCAATTCAATTTTGGTTTTAGCAGATGTCAACCTCTAATTTTATCTAGATAATACAGCTGAAAAGTGCCCATGTCAAGTATGGTTTAAGCCAATCAGGTGTCTATAATTTAAAACTGAATCCATATGCTACCCAACTGAACAAACAGCTATCTCTTATTGTTTCTTTTTAACTATTTTTACAAATGTTCTAACTTTTAGACAGAGCCGGCTCGTGGCATAGGCAGATTATGCAAATGCTAGGGGTGCTGGATGTCCATACGGGGCGCCACTGGAGCCTGAAATGAGTGAGGCAGTAAAGTTGAAAATAATGAGAAGAAAAAGTGTGTTTAACTACATCTTAATATAATTTTATCTAATATCATTGTCATGTTCTTATTTAGTAATGTTTCAAAAGAAGCCAAGAAAACATACCCACATCACCTTTCTTCTAAAAAGGCCCTTTTATCTTGTTCCCTGCTGGACGGGAAGAGGGCAGGCGAGTTACCACAAGTGAGTGACACCAAAGAGTGATTAATATCAGGTTTTTAAACAATCATGTAAAAAAAAAAAAAAAGTAAATACAAAGGCCTCAGGAGTCAAGGGTTGATAAAGAAGAAAATAAGAGGAGGGAAATGTGTGAAAGACAGAGGAAAAGTGCTGAGGGAATCAGTTATTGATCTGTTGTTGTTATGCTAGCTCGTTATGGATGATAGTGTTGTTTGTCTAACCTCATTCCTAATCATTAGCTAGATCCAATGTGAGTTATTTCGTAGTTTGAAAAGTTCATTCAAGTGTTAAGAAATACTCTCTTTTTTGTGAAGTACAGTAAGTTGTAAGTGACCTAAGACCTTTATTTTCATTGACATCTGTGTGTACTTAGTTAGCTATTAAAAATGTGGATTTTCCATCACTTGGTGAGTTTTTAGCATCAGTTTTCAGTTTTTAACACTTGCCTTGGAGTATTTATGTCATGCACTCATTTTGTAGAAGAAGTCCTCATTGAGCAGATATGTGTGCATGGTGTAGGTAGGATTGTAAGGCTTAGGAAACATTTTGGCTAAGCTGATGTTCCTGCACTGCTCTGAGGAGGAAATGTACTACATTATTACTGAATCAATGTTGGTTTTTTCCTCAGGAATAGTCACAAAAACTATTTCTGTGGTGAAACAAAATGATCTGAAGCAGATATTGAATTTATCTAATAGCTAACAAGGGGAACCACCAGCTGAAATCTTGCCTAGGGCACCAAATTAGGGCTGGCTCTGAATTTATCTGTTACAGGAGCTACCTTTTTGCCCTTTGTGTAGATGTTATTAATATGTTAGTGTTTGTTTTTTACTTGCAGGACTCTTCTTGCATTCTCTGAAATGCTTGATATTTGCTTTGTTAGTGGTCTGAAGACGCCTTTTGTGTAAGTCCAAAGCTCACCTGTCATCACAGCTGATTTCACCTGCACATTAATAACTCTGTGACTCTCTCCCTCCTTCTGAAGCATATTTACATCGATATCTATATAAATTGTATATTTATATTGTATGTACTCAGGCTGCTTTTTATCAATGTTCGGATCCAGCAGCTGTCAGAAGTTAAGATGTTCTTCTAGAGTCGTATCCATATGTGCACAAAACGTGAGAACAAACAACTGGAATTGTCACCCTGCCTTCACTCTTTCGTGCCAGCCCACCTCCTAAAATTCTCGCAAAGTCTTGAGAGCTGATTTGAGAATACACCAGGAAATACTTGGAGAAATTCACAGAGGGAAACTGGTGATCACGTTTGTATCATGTGACTGGAGCAAACCCTGAAGAGTGATACATAACAGGATGATTAAAAACATCCATGGTTGAAGAAGGAGAACCCAATAAGGAGAACCTCTGGTCTTAAAATATGAAGCCAATGCTGAAGTGCTAAAAACTGCAGTTCATCAAGCGTCCACTTGAGGCTGGCTGCAGAAACACCGGAAACCACATAAACACCAAGCGGCAACCTCCGGTCTCAAACTATGAAGCCCATGTGAAAGTGTTATAAACTGCAATACGAGAATCCACTTGAGGCTGGCTGCAGAAACACCGGAAACCACATAGACACCAATTCAAAAAAGACAGCATTAATAAACATGTTTACAGCATGGTTCAAAAAACGGCTTGGCCCGATGTAGCTTATCTCTCTATCGGCACACACTGTACGGGGGGTGCATTTTTTTTAACAGGACGGTTCAGAAGATAACGAAAAAAAAAGATTACGAGTTTTTGCCAAAATAAGGACATGACTGACTTGAGAACACATAGCTGTTGGCTTGGAGGCTCAAACCCTGCCTCTTTATGTCACACTTTGACTGGTTGAGTTCCACATTTCCAATACGGCTGCCGCCATCGATTGGCTTCAAAACAGTGCTTAGGAGCAGATGGGTGATGTCACGGATACTACGTCCATTATTTATACAGTATGATACACACCCATTAAAAAAAGACGATCTTTGCAGCAACAATAAACATGTTTACAGCCTGGTTTAAAAAACAGTTTAGGTCTGAATAGCTAATTTCTCTCTCCACACACACTATATGGGGGACAAATTTTTTTATAAATCATAGTTTTGAAGATATAAAACTTACAAGTTTCGCCTAAATAAGTTCATGCCTGACTTGATTGACAGGTGGGCACCCTGTAGCTGTTAACAAAAAGGCTAAAGGCCCGCCAGTTTACCTCACACTAGCTCGGACAAAGTTAGGTTTGTTCAGCATTTCCAATATGGCACCTGCCGACGATTGGCTTCAAAACAGCGCTTCAGAAACAGATGGGTGACGTCATAGGTACTACGTTAACTTTTTATACAGTCTATGGTCTACACGCAGCATTGATATAAATGTAAAAACTGTCATTATACTATCAAGTAGGGCTCTGTTGCTTCACTGTGGCTTGCTTTTGATGCCATGTTCTGCCTCCAGAGACTCCCTCCGCCTCTTGTATCAATAAGCACCTTTTTGAACATTTTGTGGCAGAGCTTCTGGAAATTTCATGTGTGCTCGTTACATCAGTGTTGCATCCTGTTTTAGCAGCAGCACCTCAGTGGTTTGTTTCCACATCTTCAGGTATTTTTCTCTTTGATTTTCAATAAAATAAAACACATAACTTCATTCCTTTGTGTTGCATCCCTTATTTTGTTTGCCACTCGAGCCAGTTATAACAGATATCACTGTTACATTCGTAAATAATTGGGACTTCTGGCACGACTAAAACTATAAACTGTGGCTTAAGGTCCGCTGTGAGATGAAGAGGTTGAATTTTATAAACCCAGTCAGGCTTTTTGAGCAGGCAGCCTTGACACACCACGAGAAATAAAGATAAGTTATTGAGAGACATAATGAAAGCAAAATCACAACATCACAAAAAGAAGCCTCTTTATGAGTCCAGAGGATCTGCGAAAAAGAGGCAGAGAACACAGAACACATTAAATTTTCATTCCTCAGGTTTTCTCTCTAAGTTTCTCTGTAATCATTTTTTACTGAAGAGAGCTGAACAATGGACAGACCAAACTGATCCCCTAAGCTCTTCCTCTCCTCCTCATCCTCTCTTTTATCCTGTTCTTTCTCTCTTTAAGGCCAGAAGTGCACACACACACGCACACGCACACACACACACACACAGGGCCACAGAAATAAGATCTATCAGTAGGAAAGGGTAAGAAAGGGTAGGAGCTCTTGCTTGTCTTTTTTCCTCTCTTCTTCATCACCAACCTTCTCCTCTTCATTTTCTCTGCCTTCTTCTCTTAGCTCTCCTTCTTCAGCTTCAGCCCTCTGTCTCATTGTGAGGCGGCGCAGAAACACATGCAGTGTGAGAGAAACCACACGAACACGCTGTCTCGCTTGTTCTCTGTCACCACGGTCTAACTCGCTTCTTTGCATTTTTCTCATTTTGATGCAAAAAACAAAGAGACAATTGTATATGTACAGTGATGAAAAGATAGACGGAGGGTAAGCAGTTCTGATGTTTGTTGAGAAAGAATCAGTAATTCTTATAAGGCTCTTCATTCCCTCCAACACTCGGCCTTTCCGAATCAAAAATAGAAGTATTTTCTCTCTCTGAGGTTTCTTCCACAGTCGACGCCCAGCAGACAAGTTGTGTTGTAAAGAAATACTCCGGATGTGAGAATGGCACTTTGACAGTTTATTCAGTCTGCTGCACCAAGACAGCCAAGAACCTGCAAGTCTGAAGGGAATAAACAATCCAGTCTAACCAGTTGGCAGCCAAAAAAAAGTCTATTTTAGGTATCATGGTTGCAGTACAGTTTGTTTAAATGTGCAGGGAAGCAGCAGAAGACGAGGGAAGCATGATTGAGGAAAACACCCAAAAAGAACATACTCGGTTTCAACAATGTCGTCGCAGCATGCCGTGCGAGTTAACAGCGGCAGTGGAATCACATGTTTCATATTTGAGGAGGAGGCAGTAAGTGATGATGAAGCAACGTGATGCGATGCATGTTTTGACTTGGACGCTGTTTCCTTTGTCACACCTTTCGCCTTGGTAGACATGGACAAGGAGAGCTGGTTCAGGTGAAGTCACCTGAATGATACCTCCTCATTTCCAAACCCGCATGAAGTGGCAGCTGTCAGGGCGGAGATCATCATGGCGCTGGGAGTGTCCGGTTTGAAAACATTCATTGATTTTAGAGCTTGTTTAAAAGAGTGAAGAGATAGAGGTGCATTAATAGAAATCTGTGATTGAAGTGAAGTGCCTCAACTTGTGTTAACACCAGGGCTGTCCTGTTTTTCTATTTATAATGTGCAAATGTAGGAAGACAGAAAATACTCCTCCATGTCTGACGTCTCCAGAAAGTCTCCAGCTGATAGCAGAGTGGTTTGTTTACATGACGTAACAGAAGTTTGACGCATGCTGCGTGGAGAGAGTGCGTCCATTGTTACAGGATGTGATGCGATATGCTGACGATTGCACGCTGTTACGACACTATGTAAGGTGCAGATAAGATGTTCCTTCAGGTTTGATGTAAGTGGGTTTAAAATAAATGTATGTGACTCAGAGAAGGAGAGAGGACCTCATTTACTTCTGTTAGGAGTGATAGATACTTGAAGCTTCCTCTTCCTTTCCTTTCTTTTCTGTTCATTGGGACTGGTTCTTATGTGGGAAAGAAGGTGTTTGGTCTCCTTTAAATTACATCACAAGACTGAGGTGATGGGCTGCAACTGTGATGTGATGAGGACGCTGACTGGGATAACTACAACAAGAATCAACTACCAATATACCCATGAGCTTTGGAGAATCAATCAATCAATCTTTATTTGTATAGCCAAATCACAAAAAACATTATCTCAAGATGCTTTTATAAACATAGCAGGTCTAGACCGTACTCTGTTATATTATTAACAAAGACCCAACAACAAGACAGGTAAGACTCAGTCTGATCTCATCTTAATACCCATGAGCACTTGGAAGCATTTAGCAAGTTACAGAGGCAAGAACAAACTTCCTTTAACAGTCAGAAACCTTGAGCAGAACCAGACTCATGTAAGACAGACATCTGCCTCGACCAAGTTGGGGTTGGAAAGAGAGATAAAGGAAATGAAGAGAGAGAAAGAGAGAGAGAGAGATGATATTGATGAGACATATAGCAGTAGTTTTAGCATTTGGAGTCTGCCACGTCCACAGCAGCAGGCTGTCTATGGTTCCTATGACCTCAGAGGAACCTACAAGACAAGGGAGCACGGGGGACTCCAGAAAGGTCTATGGTTAGTAGCTTAAACGGGACGGTGAGAGTTAAAGTAAGTGATGGGGGGTGAGATAGGATCCCAGTGTGTTATCTTTTAAATTTTATCCCACCCAACGAAACAAAAGAAACTTTAACAAAAAAAAAACAAAGCTTGGGCTCACCATTCACCGCCATGTCGTCCAGAACAACACGGCAGACTGGCATGCAGGTGAGCTGATCCAGTGTCCTGTTTCTATTCATGAGAACAAGTCCCTTCCTTTCAATCTTGTCTATGGTTTCACTCTTCATGTTGCGGCTGGCTATTATGTTAATTCATACCTCTACCTGGGGCAGTCCGTAACACTTCAACACTCCAAAAAAACAGGTTACTTAAGATGGAAAATGGTTTCTGGGCTTTCAGGAGAATCTTTATTCAGGGGATGTGAAACCATTAGTTGTAAATGATTCAGATCAGATCCATTAAATTTCACCAAAGATGTTTTTGTCTGTTCAGTTTTTCGTTTAGAGCTTGAAATGATTTTCAACAATCCTCCAGCTAAAAAGGTTTTAGGTTTTTACTCGGTCAAGCACAGAGCGGAAGTCTATCAACCGCGGTTAGAGTGTTTGATCTCTGTGCTGCTCTCTCTTTAAAATCGTCTCTCCGTTGGCAGGAAGTTAGGACGCAAGGATTTCTGTTTATGTTGGCGAGATCATCAGAAGGTAACCTTTGACTGTCTGTTTTTCACATGCCAGGTGAACGCTCACAGTAAGAGCGCAGCCTCATCAGAGCACAGATTTCCTCTGAGCTTTTAAATGGGCCTCGAGTCGCGAACGAGTTCAAATGAATGATAGCAACATCTCCAGGCCGTTCAGGCTGGGAGGAAGAGCGAGCTGGAGGGAACAGAGGGGAGAAATGAAAGAGGAAACAAAATAAAGAGACAAGGATGGTCGACTGGGGAGGGGATGAGGAGGAGATGCTGCAGGATGAGGGGGGAGAAAAAAAAAGAAGAAGCAAGGAAAAGTGGACCAGCCGTGAGGAGAAGGGGGAAAAAAAGGAACGGAGATGTGGAAGAGATGAGAGAGAATGAAGGAGAGGGGAGGGAGAAGATAAAAGAGAGAGGAGACGCACATGTGATCAAATATACATAAGAACTTTACAGCTGCAGAGTGAACCTGACGCCCTGTACAGGCTGACGCACAGAAAGACGGGGAGACTGGAGGAGAAACGTCAGACGGGGAGAGGAGAGAGACGAACTTCTACAGGAGAGAAAAGGACACGACTTCAACCTCATCAATGAAGTCATACGAGTATACGACACCTGATGATCTCAGCTGCTAGAAGTCCTCGTACAATGTACTTAGGTTGAGTCTGCTACATGTGTGACAAGGTTTTTATATCATTTTGAATCATTACCAAAAAACGAATAGTCTATGTTCCAGTTTAACATTGATAGACAGCCTGGACACTTGCCATCTTATGTCGCGTTCACACCAAAAGCAAATAGTTGCGTTGTTCAAGGGAATACATACCCAGGAATGTTTTGTGTTTACTCGGGTTCCTACAATCGCCACTTCAGTCTGTTGGTGTCAAACAAGGTTGAGTTCAACAACATTGAATGAGAAAAGCATTTATGCTAAGGGGGCAGTGCTAATTTTATAGATAGATAGATAGATAGATAGATAGATAGATAGATAGATAGATAGATAGATAGATAGATAGATAGATAGATAGATAGATAGATAGATAGATAGATAGATAGATAGATAGATAGAGTTTGGGTAAGCTACACAGAGATAAAATCCATTTGTCCCATGTATTTCAGATGAGTTAACCTTTGCTGGTCCGTATGTAATCATCATATATCACCAGAGGATCTGCACGCTGATTGGCTATCGCGGCACAAATCGCTTGAGTTCAGATTTTTTAACTCTCTCAAATTCATTCACTTAATTTGCGCTAATAATTGCTGTCACTCACATTTATTGCGCCATTTGTGTAGCCCAATTTGCATCATCCGCACCGCCCAACCCGAAGTTGTGTCTTTACATTGACTTTAAATATAATTCATTAGCGCAAATGATTTTATTCATGTTTGGTAGGGATGTGCCAAAATATCGATACTACGATATCGCGATATTTCGTCTTGCCATACGTTATCGATACACTGGCGCCAAATATCGATATTTAAACAATAAACATACAGCTGTTCTAAAGAGATTCTCTCACAGAAGCCTGCTACAATTTAGATTTACAGAGTCTCTACTTCAAGCCTCCACATGATGGCGCTTAGCATGAATAAGAGTGGGTGCTGCGGTAGAGTACTCCTTGAGAGGAAACCAAAAGAAGAAGAAAAAGAAAATGGTGCAAGGCGGAGGATTAGCAGCAGAGAAAAACACCTGAAAGAGATGCACCGTCGAATTTCAAATCTAAAGTCTGGGCCCACTTCGGCTTTTACTATACTGACAATGGAATAACACTTGATAAAGAGTTTGCAGAGCTTACCGTGAAGGAGAGGACGGTTCATGACGCTAATGCTAAAGCGAGGCTTCAAACAAGTCTACAAACCAATGGGTGGTGCCACATTAGCTAACTTTAATGCATTTAATGCACATTGTTTGGTTCATGTAAGTAAAATGTCCCTCTTTTTGGTATAGCTTTTTAAAGAGTTGAATTACTCAATGGTGCCACTTGAGGCTGTTGCACCCTCTTCAATGAGATCCCGCCATCCAGTAAAGGCAAATTATTGTTATACTTCCAATGGTGTCTTTATTTAAGCTTCCTCATTTACTTGGTATATGAATAATGTATTGGTCAGATTTTTAAGGGACTGAGTTTTATTGTGTCCACAAAATAAATACACCTAAAATAAAGTATTCCACAACATACATACATTCCAATCTCTGCCTCAGGAGTATTGATCGGTAGAAAACTGATCAGGATAAGCAAATCCACTTCATCCACAATGATTTGAACATGCATTCTTCAGTTTTTCCATGAGGAAAGACTTCAAGAAAGGGGACCACGTGTTGGGCTGGCATTCACACGTCTGATTAAACACCTCACATTGAATAAGAACAGGGCGCTTCCCTGAGCTTCTCTATGAACCTTCTGGGACATATAGCTGAACTATCTTCATCTAATGAGGATTGAGTATCAGGAATAGTGTTGATTGATTTCCTATTTCCCATTTCAGAGGGGATTACAGGTCAGCGGGGGGTTACAGGACCTGGACTGGAGTAGTCCTAGAGGTGTTCCTGTTTCTCAGTCGCTGCTGCTTTTGAACCTGTGAAATAAGAAGCGCAGATCTGCATGCTGGTATCTCAGCCTGCCAAACACTCTTCATTGTTCGTGGCATCTGTGGTGCATGCTGTATCTTGTGTTATATTTAGTTTCATATTTTATGGTGCCAGAGTGATAACTCACAGGCAAACCACAGTGTTGTCGCCAGACTCCTTCCTCTCTGCCTGCTTTTATCTTTCACTCGGAGCTCCTCTGTGTTTGTGGCAAACCGAGGCTGCCTCATTTGTGCTGCGTCTCCTCCTGGGTCATCTCACTCGAGAGGGAACAGTGATTTCTGTTTGTGCTCCGAGGCTGCCGCACATCCATCCCTATTTTTCCCTCTAAAGTTTCATCCCTTTAATCTCAGCCGATCGCTGTGAACATCATGCGTCTGCACAGGTGATCACAGGAAATATAAGCATCAGATGACACCCAACAGTGACCTGAGTTTTATGTTATCATCCTCATCTTTCTATCTGTTTGTGCTGACTGTATTCCCTCCTCATTCCCAGAAACAGCTTGAAGCAGACATTTCTCGTGTGCTGGCACAGCACTAGCAAAGCGAGCAGAAAGGTGTAGTGTGAGAGGAGATGCAGGTATTCACAGGCAGGCTGCGCTCACTGATGTGATGAAGTTACTGTCAGACTCAAACACCCGAGACGGCCTTTAAAAAACCCTCACAGTCACACTCAGATATGTCAGTCTCTTTCTAAAACAGGGAGAGCTCCATTCACAGCAAGTGTCTCGGTAACATCATCATCCTGGCAGTAAAAAGTGTACAAGTGTATGTGAGTGTCATTAGAGGTAAACAGTCTGATTACTGCCCTTCTTGCAAATTCCATCAGCACACGTACAGATCGTAACGCACCAACCTGAGCAGTAAAGTCTCTCCACAGAGTCTGCACAAGTGTTTAAAGTATGAGGGAGGGAAATGGAGGGAAAAGGTTGTGGTTATTAACATTAACCAGATTTCAACAGGACATAAACTCTGCTCTCCTGCATGAACGTCTACCCTACAATCCCTCACTTTCTGCTCCCTGCATGGACACACAGCATTAGCACCGAGCATCAGTCATTCAATTTTTGCTACATCAATGAACTTTAAGGGTGACAAAGCTGCTCTTGCCTTCTATAGGATTGTATATCATAGGTCAGATTTATACATATGTTTAGTCCTAAAGACAGATCTCTCCTTGGGATTGGTCCAGGCTGCAGCTGTGAAACAAGATGGAATGACTACAACCTAATCCTGAAGAGCAAATTCACCTGATCAAAGTGTGCCAACTAAAACTCTGACAACGCCGCATATATGTTTCCTACAACACCTGTTTTCTTCAGGCAGTGCAACCATCAAAATGCTCTCCAACGTCACCAAAACCAACCGACAAAACAATTAATTTTACGATTCAGAGCACAGGAGGATCTAAACTCGTTGTTTAAAACACCTACTTCACACAACACATAAGCAAACTTACAAACACAGTAGGAGACAAGGAACTCCTGTGTTCTGTGAGGTAAAAATGCTGTTTATGTCAATGGAGTTTGGTGGCTTTAAGACAGTGACAGCTGTTTCTGGTTTCAGAAGATGGCCCAACTCTTTAACAACATTACACCATGAGTTTTAAGGATTGTAGATATGGAACGAACAAACCAATAGAGGCAGTGGCAGAGCAACAACTCCTGTGCTCTGTGAATTGAAATGACTGTTTTTGTTTTTGAGTCTGGGGGCTTTAAAGAGACGGTTCTATGTTTTCTTATAATTCATACACAGATATGAAATAACAATGTTGAAAGTCCATACTAAACATGTGCATATTTTCAAAACGCTAGGTATGCAGATGATGTAGTAATCCCTGAATTTGTGTGTAAACTGCTCAATATGGTCTGTTCTTAAAATCCCACGAGATCTTCACGAGATCTTCACGAGACTTGCTGAAGTGATGAGGTCAGGATCTCCTAACTTGCAGGGCCGTATTTCTACGGTGTGTCCATAACTCTGCCCAGACAGGCTTTCAGGGGGGTAGCTAATCAGAGTACAGGGGGTTTGTGGAGCGGTGGACCCTTAAAGCTAGGGTTGGTAGTCTCGGAAAACCAGCATGAATTTGAATGTAGCTTTTCCTCAGGACTCCGACGCATAACACATATAATACTGTAACAGCTCTACTGTTTGTTAAACGTGTTCAGTGTAGATGTTCTTAATTCCTACAGTGTTGACGGTCAGTGAAGGCATCAGGAGAGGTGTAGAGTGTGCGAGTGGGAGAGAGGAGAGGAGAAGTTTTTCATTCATTCAAACATTGATTGTTGCTTTGTTGGTTGGCGTGATCACGGCCGACAGTGACCGGTTATTAAAACTCAACGTGTTCACGAATCGGCTCGTCATCCCTACAGCGTCCGGACGGACGCTACAGTACATATATATTTTCTGTAGGACTTACTGAACGTCATTAATTATTCTGCTTGTTGGTGAGAGCTTTTTAGACTCTGATCCGGACTACGGTCCTGAGCAAAGCACCTCATCAGGTCAGAGGGGACAGGCCCGAGGACGAGCGAGAGGGGCAGTAAATAGAGTCAGGGGAAGTAGAGGCAGGAGACGGGGACTCGGAGGAGTGCACGCCGGGGAAATGTACGCGCAGGAGGAGGGCAGAATGGCTGGACGGGATTTGATTGGTTAAAAATTTGGGGAGCCAAAAAACTGTGATTGGTTAGTGTTTTCCCAGGTTTACTCCGGCTGTAGATAGCAGCTTTTTTTCACTCTTTTTTAAGAACACATCATGTAATGATTGCCATCAGGACATAAAGATCATTTTAACCAGTATGACAAAAAGTGTATCTAAATCTGATTACCAACCCCAGCTTTAAAGACACAGCAGCTAAATTAATCGTTTCAGACAGAGGCTGAAATGAGGGTTCTTAAAACACCTGTGAAAAAAAAATTGGGTTATTTTTTAGCCATAATACATGTAACATTGGAACAGAGGTACCAGACAGACTGTATAAGGTGCCACATCCACTAACGCTGTGTTTTACGGTGGAAAGCCCTTTTTTCTATTCAATAGTTCAACATTTGGAAAACTGCCAAGCTCATCAATGTCACCTCTTGATCACCGACCAATCAGAATCAAGACGGGGCGGGACTTCTTTTATCAGCTTGGTAGCGAAAAGTTATCGCACTAATTTTTCTGAGGTACAGTTTCCGAGTTTAGAGCTACAGCTAATGCTATGACACGATTTCTATCAATAGTTTTTACAGTGTCTCGTTGAAATGCCATTGATTGAAAGCAAGTATAAAGCCTGCAGAGCATTTTAAAACAGACCTAACTGATTCAACCTGATTTAAACTGTTTCTGTTGAAAATAAATCATCATCCTCTTAGACAAAAAGGTCTTTCTCTGTAGGGATCCTTTATGAAATGTTATCAGACATTTAGAATGACAATCTGAGCCCATCAGTGACAAAAACAACAACTTTTAGTAGCCGTCTCTGACTGATCACAAGTTCCCTTGAAGACTGCGTTGCAACTATTAAAGCCTGATTTACTGCTGCAGACTAGAGCAATCTACTGGAGCAAACACAAAACCCACTGTGCCCATCACTCACTACAAAATACACACCACATAGAGTCCAGGTTTATAGAACACAGAATTCTCTTTTATATGGTTTCATCAAACCCTGCCAACTCACAATACAGGAAACGGTAATGCACAATCGAGCCTCAATTAGATTACAGTAATCCTTCAGATTTCCATTTTACTAATTGTTGATGCCATTTATGGATGGCATTTTTTAGCAACAGCCATTTAATATATTCCCATTCAGTGTTGACCTTCCTTTGTACAATTTAATTAAATTGCCTTCACAAGGTTTGCACAGACACTCGTGCCTGCAGAATGCTTCCCGCTGCACCGCTTCGCACGAAACACTCATCCATCAGAAACCAGAAAGGTGGTTTTAGTTTGATTTGAAAACATTCATGCTCAACCACTTATTCACTCGCTCACAGAGTATTTAGGGAAGAGTTGAGCTGTATCAGACAGATGAGAAACACAGCCAGCAGCTCACAGGAGATTCAGCAGCAACCACAAGCTGAGAAAAGTGACAATGACAACGAACTTAAGCCATCGACCATCAAAGTCCTTTAGGTTAAAACAAGTCACTGCTCCATGCACACTCAGTTATTTAAACTGAAGTACAGTTCTCAGCACAGTAGCTTCAAATAGGCAGGGCAATATTTGATTCAAGATCTATGCAAGACTAAAGAAATAAACAGGTTTGAAAGGATATTAAGAGAATTCATAAAAACAGCCGCTTTCAGCCATCCAATGTTGAAGTGTTTTTCTTTCTATAGGTTCTGACACTCTAGTGTGTGTGTGAGGCAGGTGATGATCTCTTACCTGGAACGAAGCTTCCCTGGACAAGGTCCTTATACGACCACCAATCCTCATCAAGCTTGGATGCAATAGGCTGAGCTGCAGGAGGAGAGACGTATACAGAGTTCTTTATTTTCCTTGTTTTTACATTCCCCTTGTTGACATTGAACCACACCAAGAAAGGAGAGACGACTACAGGCCTGCAAGGTGAAATAAATTCCCCATCTTTAGACAAAGCTAAGAAGCACCATAACAGCCTCACCTTGTTTTGAATGTGCATTCATGTTCATATAATTTCAACCTCTCAACTCATCTTTTTCAATAACAAGGCAGTTGATTTTCTTTTCATAGGATTGAACAAAGTTGTTGTGAAACTTTAAAGTAGGTCAGAATGGAGATGAGTTCATGCGGGATGCACGGACCCTGTGCAGGGTCTGCATCTCTTCCTGCATGCCCCGTTTGTGAATGTGTTTGTGTCCTAGGGCTGCAGGTGATGGTGCAGTAGCTCCGTTTACAGCCAAACCTGTAGGTTTCATCCAGCAGCTCCATTGAAACAGAGACACTTGGGGACAACAAGCACATCTGAGTGTTTCAGTTTGAGAGAAACAAGTGACGGGAATCGAACAGCCAAGAAGCAACACCACATTGAAGAAGCACTCCGTTCCAAGGCAATACTCTTCATCCCAAGTGTTACTTTAGTTTGGCAAAGCTAACCAGTAATATTTAATGAAGGCGTTTTCTATCATGCATTTTTGTAAAAGCAGGATTAACTGTTGGAGTTGGTTCAGGTAGATGTTATTTTTAGCTACTTTGTGAAGAAATGCAACTGATTCTGTTCATTAAGGACTGATCAGCAGACTGAATTAAACATGTGATGTAGCAGCGTTACAGGAATTGTAGGATCCAGTTTTTTGTTGCTTTACCATAAGAACACCATATTCTACGGGAGAGGATTAGGGCGACTGGGAAATTTTTTTTAAGGTGCAATATATATAATTTTTTCTGAGATTAAAGTCAGAATCTGCCTTTTTTTCTCAAAATTCTGACATTTTTCTCAGAATTCTATTTTTTTTCTCAGATTTCTTACTTTTTACTCCCTGAATGCTAGAAAAAAAAAGTAAAAAAACCAAGGGAAAAGTCAGAATAAAAAAAAATTGCACCTTAATTTCTTATTCCAGTGGCCCTAATCTTCTTCACAGTAATATTAAGACTCTACTGCTTTCATACTTTTTGTAATGAGCAGAAACTTGAAGAGTATCTGTATTACAGTAAATGACAGCATTACCCCTTTAACATTGAGTCCAAATCCACCAAATGGACAGCCTTAATGTCTTTTTAATGTTTCTGATGCATAATGTTGGATTGTGGTGGGTAATCAGGAGAGGACATTGCACAACTCTCGACGCTCTTACATTGAGGACGCTTTTTAATCTCGAGCCAAGACCACAAACTGTATTTATTTAAGGAGCAGGCATAGCTGCCTCTATAACGATTTACGCACTCATGATCATGTCTAGAAAATTTCAGGACAACCTGGTCTAACATCTGACTTCCTGCTGCAGTCCGGTTCCGTGCTCTCTCGTCCATCAACACCCATCAGCTGCGTTTTCAGAACGCAGCACAGAAAAGGACTGCCGGACAGCTGGAGTCATGTGACCAAGGTTTTCCCACGGAAATTATTGAATCAACATTTATCTGACTCCTCCTCTCATCCATGTTGTCTTTATCGTCCTCTGAAAACCTCTGACCTGTTGACTCCAGGCTTGGCTTCTCTCTTCATGACGGTTTGTTGTCGTAGAAAAAAGATCTGGCAATAACACAGAATGTTTTATTCTGAAAATTTACCGGATTTTTTAATTTTGTTTTGGTTCCTGACCACTCAATCTGCTCTGGTAAGAATTATACGCCATGCTTCAGCATCCAGCAAAAAAAGAAGACTTGCGTACTGTATCTGATCCAGAGGGCTCCGACCAACCGGATCAGAGACGGAGCCAGAACTCAACAGAGCGGATCCAGTGGAAGTTAACACATTGACTAGAATTGAAACCTATCACCTCCGGTGACGGATCGGGGGAAGACCGGACACAAATCTGGTGGAGTTTGGCCATAGAGCCTCTTTCACATTATCACTTCAGAAATGTTCTTGCTATGTCTAAACGCAAGAAGAAAGACAGAGTTGAGTGACCCCACTACTAGGTGAATTTTCCTGAATATGACTTGCTGCTCATCGGTTTAAACCAACTTCTTGTGGAATTTTTACAACAGAGCTGGCAGGAAAATATTCATAAAGTCATAAAATTCCTGTTTGTGCTCACACATGCAGCTCTCCAAAAAAAGGAAGTTTGGGGAGTTGGTGCATGTGTGAACACGGCTTCTGAAACTTATTTGTCATTAAGGCCTTTTGTGGTGTTTAGGTTGTCACCATTTTGGTTTTTGGAGACCACAAGTGACAAACTTGAATATAACTACATTATTTGGTCTCCCCGCTCTGGATGCTTCACTGCTTTGTGGTCTATTTGACTCAAAATGGGACCACAGTTCACAAAATCAAACTCTTCACTCAAATGTTTACTGAGGGAATAAATCAGCTGTGGAGTAGGACCATTTTCTCAAAGACTTCTATGCATTCAGCCTTCCTTTTAATACAAGTGGAATCGCCCCCTGCTGGACATCTGTAACAATGCAAGTTGAAGGCATCAAGAATTGGCTTCACTTTTGGAACCAGGAAGCCTGTCCACCTTTTAGATGCAGTTTGAGAATATGATATTAAAGGTTATCATTATTATCTTCCATGAGTGCCTTGTTTAAGTCATCCGTTGAAGTATTTGATACTTTATTATCCTTAATTTTTGCAGGCAGGGACCTTGTGAATCATTATTCCACTCGGCTTTGGTACCATTTTGGTTTGAGAACATCTTGCTAAAGGAGGACAGTTAATCATTTGCCAGCTGGCTGACAGAAATGTTTAATTCTGAACATTGTCCTTATAAATAGACCAAGATTAAATGAAAGTTTTCAGATTTATGAGCATATTTGGTGGATTATCCAGCAAAATCCTGATTTTTTTTTGGTCCACTTCAATCGTGACCTGCCTCCTCAGCTCTCCAACAGTCGTGTTGTGTTCAGAAAGTGAATCTGGCAGCTTCAGTGATGAGTAGGAAGTCTTGACTCATCCCATTGTGGGAATCACTGAGTGTCACATCTGACTAAACACTGACACACACTGTGACATATTGACAGTGATATCCATTAACTATTTATACTGTGTGGCAGTCCGCCTGTGCATGTGGGGTTTACTGTATGTACTGTAGGATAGTACTACTGTTTTCTGCATGTGTGTCTTAAAGTGTGTGTGTGTGTGTGTGTGTGTGTGTGTGTGTGTGTGTGTGTGTGTGTGTGTGTGTGTGTGTGTGTGTATGAATTGAATCATTTCAATGGCTTTGAATTGCAGCAGAGCAGTGACTGATGTTCTGTCTGTGTGCAAACAGCCTGTTGACACATAAACACTGTAAGTTCCTGTGCACATACAAACTACATCTCATGGGGACTTAATTCAACCAGCTGTCACACGTAAATCAATCCATTTCTATCGCTGCATGATATTTCTGTAGCTTCTTTAACTCCTTGTTACCTCCAGAAACCTTTCATTTCTTCTCTGCACTGACTTTTCTATGCATCTCCTACATCCTCATGTTGTTCTGCTGATGTAAAGCCCCACTGTGCGCTCTGTTCTTCTTACCTGACGCCGTGCAGATGATGAATGTTTGCAAAATCACAGATAAATCCCAAACCACATTCATCCTTCGTTCAATTCATGCTCATTTGCTGCAGCTGTTGTGGGGTCGGCAGACTTGCAGACAACACAGCTTAACTTTAAACATTTTCCCTCCTCTCTTTCTCTTCTTCTTCTTTCCTTTTTTTTCTTCTTCTACTCCTTTCAGTCTCTCTGTCCAGCTGAGCTTCCGATCTGCTCTGAAGCCTCTCTGGGAGATCTGTCCTCACTGCGCCGTCCTCCTGCGCTTCCCGGTTTGATGTCCAGGCAGTGTTTCTGTGTTTTTACCCTTCATTCCTCCATCTGTCCATCTGTGTCTCCACGCTGAAAACATTCCAACTGTGAGATCCGAATATGAAGCATTCTTTTCTTCCTGTCTTTGGAGCCGCTGGGTGTTTTGTGGCGCACAGCTCGTCTGCAGCAGCGGATCAGGAAACTTCAGTGACGACGCAGAGCGCACCGAGGGCGCACAGACTGAGACAGAGAAACATATTGATGGTGCATTTTATATTGGGACAGAATGTAAACAAGAAATTATACATGAAGAGATGGAAAAACTTCAGCAGGAACTCATGATTGGAAAAAAATTTAAACCGCGAAAACGCCTCATAGCCTCTTGGGATAAGAAAACTTCAAAACAAGTCATTAAGTTTACGCAGGGAGCCAAGCAAGATTTAATCATTTGTTGAAAACACTCAAGTGTTTATGTGCACTTGATGTATTGAATACATTTCATTGTGTTTATTTCTCAGGTATAAGAAGTCGTTTATTGGGACTTAAATAACTGTGGGTGCACTTTGCTTTATGCAGATGGATGATCTGACCTACATAGACACACCACACCTCCTCCTGTTGATGTCGTGCGCCCTCTTGCGTTACCTTAAAGCAACAGCCGCGTGAAGTTACCGCGTGACACTAACCATGATAATAATAATATACAATAATAAACGTTATTTATATTGCACTTTTCTCAACAAGGTTACAAAGTGCTTCACAACAAAAAAGCAGAGAATTACAAAACATAAAAAACGGTGCAAACAGGAAGGAGAAAAAAGACAGAAGCAAAACAAGACATCTGAATGCAAAGCAAATTCATGAATGAGGGCTGGAGAAATGCTTTCTATAAGGTTGTGGACTGTCTAATTGTCAGTGGCAGGGAGTTCCACAAACTTGGAGCTCTGATTGAAAAGGCCCGGTCACCTTTTGTTTTAAGGCAGGATCTTGGTACAACCAGCAGAGACCAAGCGGCAACCTCCGGTCTAAAAATATTGTCCAATGTGGAAGTGTTAAAAGCTGCAGTTCATCAAGGATCCGAATGAGGCTGGCTCCGGAAGTACAGGAAGTCACATACACATGAATGGGAAAAAGACAATCTTTAAAGCAGAAATAAACATATTTGCAGCCTGGTACAAAAGACGAGTGTAGTCTGGATAGCTCATTTCTTGATGTGCTCTCACTCTGAGGGGGGTACATTTTTTTTCTAATGCGGCAATTTTGAAGATATTGAGATTACTAGTCTTCCAATGAGAGGCACAGCTGCCTGTGGGAACACTGCAGCTGTTGGCTAGGAGGCTCAAACTCCGCCTCTTTACGTCACACTGGCTCGACAGAAGCAATATGGCCCCCGCCGACAATTGGTCTCAAAACAGCTCTTCAGAAACAGATGGGTGACGTCACGGATACTACGTCCATATTTTATACAGTCTATGGCAGAGACGCATCCACAGACCTGAGGGGCCACCCAGGCACATAGGGGGTTAAAAGGTTGCTTAAAAAGTTTGGGGACTGTCCCTTTAAAAATAAAAAAATAATCAATATAATCCTAAAATTGACACAATAAAAAACTGGCAGCCAATGTAAGCTTTTGAGGACAGAAGTGATGTGTTGATATTTTGATGTGCCTGTTAACATCAAAGCGGCCGCATTTTGAACTAGTTGGAGTCTGTGGAGGGAGCTCTGATTGATACCTGTTAAAAGTGCATTACAATAATCAAGATGAGAAAAAATTAAAGCATGGATCACTTTGGACTTTGAACCATGACACTAATACATAATGATTCACTAACATCTTAGGGTATGAGGTATAGGAATTACTTAATAAATGTGATTATTAACCTTCTATTTTGATGCATTTCTTTGATGTTTTGTGGATGTCTCAGATGTATGATTGTATTTCAACAGACATACTGAGTGTTTGCATTTAGATCCAGTGTCTGACCTTTGAGTTTATAGCTTCATTTTTGCATTTGCAGATTTTTTTCCTTGCATATGCCTTGACTTTATTTGTATTCAATTGTTACCATGTTTCAATTTATTTTCCTGATACTTAAACTATCTAAAGTTTGGTTCATTTATGTTTTATGTACCGTATCAGTTGCTCTCTTGACATCATTGTAAATGTATGGTGGCCCTGAGGGGAAAACACAACAACATTTAACCTATCTACCGTGGACAGTCCATGTTTGGGATCTGAACCCAGGATCCTTGGATTGGAAGGCAATAGCCCTATCCACCACATCACCAAAAACAGATGTTTTATCACTCTTTGTAAAGCCAGAGTAGGTCATTTTTCTTCATGAATATGAAGAAGTATTAATATACGAGAAGACAAATGCGAGTTCAGGCTGTCTCCTTGAGCATCTCTGATTTCACATTTGCTTCCTTTTCACAGTCACCTGACCGTGTTTACTCACAATATGGTGGTGAATTTGCACTGAAAAGATTTCCAATCACTACCTCTGCTCTGTCATTGCCACCGTTAGGGGTTTTAAAATGTTATCTAATCACCTCAGTTACTGCAATAAAAGTTTCAACTGATGCAGTGTAAATTGTCTGACTGAAATCAATGTGCCAAGCCAGAAGACAAGAAAAATCCAACATCAGGTACTCTCACGCATTGATCTTTATTTGTGGTATATGTCAGTGCAGCCCATCGTTTAAGGAAACATGAGTACATGGTTGGGTACTGGTAATACTATGCTGAAAATTCTCAGAAATTACATTACAGGTACAGTTAAGACACACAGTTGGGTTGCACAAAACCAAAAAGACAAGAATCAGAGATTTTTTGCAGTAATCATTGACTCCTGTAAGAGAAAAGGAAAAGAGGAGCAGACGTGTTAGATATCTGTTTGGTTGTTTTTCATCTTTAGGTTCAAAAACAAAATGACTCACCTCTGCCTCTTGTCTCTGCGGAGAGCGGCCCTGTTGATCTCTCTCAGCAGATTTTCTTTGTTGTTCTCCATGTTTGCTTTTGCCGTGTCCAGCACAAACCGGGATTTCTCCTGATTGAAGGGACGCTGGAAGGTGGAGAACTCTGACATCCTGGCTTGGACCTCCTCTGCATCTGGACCAGAATCAAAAGCATGGGTGATAAGAAAGATACTGTATTTCAGCTGGAAACATTATCTTTATTGAAGGGTTTCGTGGTTTGTATCAGACCTTTGCAGTTTTTCTTGTTGAAGAGCGGCAGGTAAACGATGGTGGGCTCCTTCCCTTTACCTTCGAACACGTAGAAGTCCGCTGGCCAGTCTCTGTCCTCCAGGATCTTCTCATCTATCTCTGGAAAAGGCTTCTTCAGCTGGGCTGCATAATCTCTGGCCAAAGTCAGAGGCTGTGCAGAGAGCAAAGTGTGCATGTTGTTTCATAGTTCACATACTCTGCAAAAGAGTCTGGGCAATAGATCGCTCTGTTGTTAATCTTATAAATAAAACATTGGCTGGAATCGCTTTATGTTAACTTTTATTTTTTATTTTATTTTATTTTATTTTATTTTACTATTTTTTTTTTATTTGATAGGATAGCTGAAGAGACACAGGAAATGTGGGGAGCAGAGAGCAGGGGAAGACATGCAGGAAATGGCTGCGGCCGGGAGTCGAGCGGGCGACTTCTGCGACGAGGACTATAGCCTCTATATGTGGGGCGCTTAGACCACTAAGCCACTAGCACCCCATATCTTAATTTTTTTTTAAAGCAAAATGAAGAAAAAAAAAAAAAAGGACACAAAAAAATTATTAAAAAGTCAATAAAGTGACCTGGTGCAAACACACACACACACACACTCTCTCTCTCTCTCTCTCTCTCTCTCTCTCTCTCTCTCAGTACCTCGAACATGATTCCTGCGCTGTACTCTGGAGCAATGATGAGGTCAATGTCTCTCTTGTCTCCCAGAAATGACGGGTAGGGGTTATTGATTAGAATCCCGGCGTCTACCAGGTAGAAATTCTCCCGAGAAGTCAGGCAGGGCGGAACGCTGGAGTCTGCCCGGCAACAGAATGTTAGAATATTTGAGACATGTCCTGTCCATACATAAATAAATAAACACTGAGTAACTTTGAAGGGTCTGTCTTCTCACTTCTGTATTTGTAGAGATAGTTGTTGGTGGTTCCCCACTCCCACTTCAAAATCAGAGGAAGGACACGAGTAATTATAAAAGCGACTGAAACAGAAATGCACAGATGAGTTTACATCTCATTTCAGGTTTGTTTTGATCAGCCTGACTGTCTGTTTTGAACTGACCCTGTGTTTTAAAAGGTCCCTCCTCCAGACTCTGGCTCCAGAGCTCCACCACGGCCACCAGCTTCAGAGTCCACTGCTTGAATAAACTTTTCTTTTCTTCTGCACTCATTGACTCATGGCTTGCATGTTCATCTCGGTTAGTCTTGTCTAGAAGAGATAAGATTCATAAGGACAGTCTGACATTTGCAGCTTGTAGAAAATTGAGCAACTTATTGCGTTTCTTTCTAAAATCCAGAGGCTACAATCTTGTGAATTCTTTTGCAGAAGTATTTTGTAGTAAATCATCATCCTCATCACCAATGTCGGCAAGAAGTTTCTGCAGTTTATCCAGGTTAGACTGAGATCTTGGATGCATCATGGTGTTTCTGGTCAGAGCGATGAATTTATCGAGGGCAGTGTAAACAAGCAGGTACTCGTCTCCTGCAGAGTCCATCTGTCCAGGCACTGAAACACACAAACCCTAAAATGATGTCTTCTTCCTGCTTCAACAACAGATCAAACCACTGCAGCTTCTGTGAAAATATGCAGGTCGAGTCGTAATAAAGGAATATGTATTGTGATTATTGTGATGTACCGTTCAGCCAGTGAGGGATGACCTCTTTGATCATCTCTTCATGCGCCAACGCAGAACCCAGAACACCTGCATGGTGAGAAAATCATGATTTAGAAACACTTGAAGCACATTTTTTCTGAATAAAGAAATTATTTTTTTATCACGTAAAGGGAAACTACACTCTTATCTGTTTATGCTTTTGCTGATGTACCATAGTTGTGTTGATTTTACAAGGGAACTATCAGTTTTTCTTCCTTCTTTCTTGCTCTAAATTATTAACAAAGACCCAACAACAAAACAGGATACGATCCAGTCCCCTCTTACAGACAGGACTCAGTCTGATCTCATCTTAAACCACCATGAGCAGAGCACCTTGCAGTATCTAGCTTATTACAGTGGCAAGGACAAACGTCCTTTAACAGGCAGAAACCTTGAGCAGAACCAGACTCATGTTAGACAGCCATCTGCCTTGACGCATGCTCACTCACGTTGTCATCGGCTGTTCTATTCACCTGGTCATATCTATCCAATTGCACTGCAACACACTTTCATCATTAGCTGCATCATTTTTGCTGCTGCCCATTTTAAATATGGCTCTCTCTTCCTTCAATTATTCATTTGATGCCCGTGACCCTCCACCTCCCAGTCACCACCCAGAATTGGCACAGACGACATTGTCAGCAATCTTGCCATCTCTGCCCAGTCTATGCAGTCCTTCAGCATCATCAGCCCTAAATGACTTCATCAACCATTGCATCATTACCACCAAGTCTTTTCCGCAGTTTCCCTCAGCTCCTTCATGTCATCAATCTCAGACATCTTCATCGGCAACACCTCCTCCACCAGTGTCTGAAATCTGCGCCCTTTTAAGTGTTACTTCTAACGATGTCAATTACTTCTTTTAGACTCATTGTTTTCCCAGGTTTGTCACTCAAACCGCTAATTGATCGATTATTTTAAAGGCTTGTTTTTAGGGAATTAATTTGATGATTAGAGAATCAAGGATATCTTTGTTGTAATCGAGATGCAATTTGTATCACAGCCAGTTATATCACACAACCATCACACAAATGATAGAAAGTAATAATAACACTATAATATGATGAATAAAAGCAGTGGCAATTGGTAGATTTCATAAATAAGTATCACATTGAGCTGTTTAATAGGCTAATAGGGCTTGAGCAAGATAGAATCAACTGAACTCTCCAAACAGCTGTTTTTTGGCTGAGCTTTTTTAAGAGTCCTGATTCCGGACACCTCACCAAATCATTCAAAGTGGTTCCCAAAATTTCACGGCGCATGTTGGAAAACCTTTTTCATAGACTTGTCGTTGCTGTTGCACACACCTTGCAGTTTGACCATGTCCATCTCAGGTTTCTTCTCAACCAGCGCTCCGCTCTGAAACTTGCTGCCAAGAAGGGAGGTTTCAACGTAGAGATCCAACTCTGTGAAACCGGCCTCATGAGGAGTCACCTCAAACCACTTCCCTGACAGACAGACAGACAGACAGACAGACAGACAGACAGACAGACAGACAGACAGACAGACAGACAGAAAGACAGAAAGACAGACAGACAGACAGACAGACAGACAGACACACAGACAGACAGACAGACAGACAGACAATTTTATTCGCAAACTCATGAGTGCAGAAAATACTGTCGTCTATGAGGTGTGTGTACCTTCCATCGGCCCGTCTGAATAGCCGAACTTCTCGATGGCACAGTAGACGGGATAGGGGTTGGTTGTGTTTCTGTTGGCCTCACCAGAAAGATTTCGCAGGTCCATCTGATGAAACACAGCATACATTTAATATGCTGACTACAATTACAATGTGGTTCACGTTAGATTAGGCAAGAGTGTGTCTTTTTTCTCCAGGGACCTGTTTCATGATCCCAGCAGAGGTCAACGCCCCCCAGATATCAGTTAGGGAGAAATCCTCCTCAGTCGCTCTCTTGACCAGCCAGGACAGAACCGCCTCCAGCTCAACCTCTGAATCCATCAGCCTGGACAAGGTCATGTCCATGTCCTTGCTCCATTCTGGGTCACTGTACAGAAAGGCCATGGCCCTGACAGAGGAGACAGAAGGTAAGGAGAGACTGTCATGAAGAACATGCAGTAACAAGAATCTACAAACCTTTATCTTTCTTTCTTTCTTTCTTTCTTGTTTGTTTCTTTGTTTGTTTCTTTTTTGTTTGTTTCTTTCCTTGTTTGTTTGTTTGTTTGTTCCTTTTTTCTTCCTTTGTTTCTTTCTTTTTTGGGGGTTGTTTCTTTGTTTGTCTCTTTGTTTCTTTGTCTTTCTTTGTTTGTTTGTTTCTTTGCTTATTTCATCCTTTCTTTATTTGGTATTTCACTGTCAGCAGGCAGGTCTTACTCAGGTCTAGCAGGACAAACAAGTAAGGAGAGGGGAGGAGCCAGGTGCAAGTAAAGAAAGAAATAGATCATCTTCAAAGCTGATTTTTAAATCAATTAATTAAAGTTTTTGTAAAGTTACGTTTTGGGGCTTTTTCACCTTTATTAGATAGAACAGCTGAAGAGAGACGGGAAATGTAGGGAGTAGAGAGCTGGAGAAGATGTACAGCAAAAGGGCGTGTTTGGGAGAGGCTGTGACGGGACCTATGGCCTCTGATTTTGAGGTGCTCTCCTACAGCATCACTTTGCAGCCAAATAAACTCAGTTGGCTCACTGCCAGAATTAAAAAAACTCTGCATGTATTTGTATACACAGTATCAAAACAACTCCTATTCCATGTAAGACTTAATGAGCACTGCATTTCACACCCGTCCTTAGGCATGTCACAAGTGACAAAATGCAGCAGAATAAACCTTAGAATTTGAAATATATTATAAAATCAGTTTAATTCGCTCTGCTGAATCTGCACCTGTTCATCTAAGCAGCTTTCAGTTATTCACACACTGATGTTAATGTGTATCAGGGGGGTTATAGTCACCATGTTGACCCAGAAACTCCTCCCAGGTAGAGCACAGAGTCCAACAGACCGTCTTTTTCCATCTGATAGAGGGAACCCACCAGACCCACCGCTGACCTCTGACCGCCACCTGAAGCCAGCAGAGCGATGTTGGGAACAGAGTCCTGTTTGATTGTTCCATAAAGAGATGATTAAAACTCAGCTACAAGGAAACGTCTTGGTCATTACATCACTTTTGTAAAATAAAATTTTGGGTATGATTAATTATGAGGATATGCATCTAAATACGTAGCTTTTGTGCAAATTCACACTGCCACCTAGTGTAAATACTAAAATAAAAGCTTCATAAAGCGATACAGATATCCCAATCATAGCCTGTCAATACTGACTCCTGGGTTACTACCCGGACTGCCAGCCATCCATAATGTGCACTGATTTAGCAGAAAATGTATGATTTGCATATTAGCTAAATATTTAGGATTGCAGAGCAACATCTGACATTTAGATTGAACATTTAACATTTTGATTTGAAATGTATCATTTTTCACATTTAGATGTAACATTATATTTATTTATATTTGAAATTTAGATCTTACATTTAACATTTATATTTATATTTAGCATTTCAGATTTAACGGTGGTTTTCACATCCATAAATAGTCACAACAAAATTAAATGTGAAAAGATACAAAATATTGCTCTATATATGATTTTTAAAAAGACAATTAAGAGCTAAATGCGGAGAAATGTTGCTGTTATTTACAGTGTGCACAACTTTACAAACGGCCCTATACAAAGCATCCTAACAAGATATCTTTAGCGCTAAAGAGGATATTAATACTGGGAGACAGGGATACATATTTCATAGTTAAGTGAGACTTTTCTATCTTACTTCAGAACAGTTGACTCCCAGTCCGTTGAGAGACGCCAGAACAATTTTTTTCCTCTTGTGAACATACTCCCGTTCACCAGCACACATACTCTGCGACTCACGGATGGATTCCTGAAACAAAACAAAGAAAACAGTCTGGACATTTGGACCAACATCTTCTTTGTAGTTTTGGAGCCAGAAGTGTCAACACGGTAGTCACTTGTCTGTCAATCACAGGTAGCCCGGCCCAAGCCCCAGTTTAGTTCAAACAAAGCAGAACTATTGCAACATCCCGAACACAGGGATCTGCGGGACCCTATTGATTATCTATTTGTATGTGTAAGGCTGTCAGTGCGGTGCTATAGGAGAAGGCTATAAATCGGTGCTGAAAACGAGCGCTCCCCCTCTGTCACCGGTGCTAGACCAGGAAGCGCAGCAGGGGGAGACGCTCCACCACGCAGGCCAAACAATTACTCGCATTAAGTTGCGCGTGTCATTAAAACGTTATCTCTGTCATGGAAGACTGGTGACACATTAAATAATTACTAAATAAACTGTATTCATTCAGGTACTTCTAAGAAACGCTGAATACAGGTGGATAATCGGACGCCGCGAGGCACGTTCATATTATGGGTAGGCCAGCTCACATGACGCAATGATTTTAATTATCCCTATAACCATGAGTTTTAATTTATTATAGCTTTTATGCAATTGCTTATAGCTTTCATGTGTAAACTGACGATATGATGGCAATTGTGTGTTTTTATAGCAAACTAAGAATGTTTAGATCAGGTTGCAGTGTGTCTAATTTATTTTCTTTTTTTTAGTATTGCTGAGAACAATGAAACGCACATCACCAGTTGGGGTACCAATTCAATGATTTGAAGGTACAATAATATGGGTACATTTTATAAAACAAGTTATACAGTTTTAAATATGTTTAACAGTGTATTGAATATTAACAAGGTATTTTTAATATTGTTTACTTTTATAGGGCTCTTATGTGCAGTATTGGTGGTAAACTTTTGTGGACACAATACAATACTTGGTGGATAGTTTAGTCACCCAGAGAGTAGAGGCTTCAAAGTTAAAATCCCCTCTGTGTGTCTGAGGGGGACGAGCTGGAGTACAGGGAGGTCATTATGGACTTTGTCGACTGGTGTGAGCTAAACCACCTTCAGCTCAACACCAGCAAGACCAAGGAGATGGTGATCGACTTCCGCAGGAAAACAGCCCAGACTGCACCGGTGAACATCCAGGGGTTGGACATCGAGAGGGTGGAGACCTACAAATACCTTGGTGTTCACCTCAACAATAAACTGGACTGTTCACACAACACCAACGTCCTGTACAAGAAGGGCCAAAGTCGTCTGCACCTGCTGAGAAGACTGAGGTCCTTCGGAGGGTGCAGGACTCTGTTACGGACATTCTATGACACTGTGGTAGCGTCTGCTTTCTTCTATGCAGTGGTCTGCTGGGGAGCAGGGAGCACAGACAGGGACAGGAAAATACTTAACAGACTGGTCAGAAGGGCCAGTTCTGTCCTGGGCTGTCCTCTGGACTCCATAGAGGAGGTGGGTGAGAGGAGGATGTTAGCTAAGCTGACATCCATCATGGACAATCCCTCTCGTCCCCTGCATGAGACTATGGGGTCCCTGAGCAGCTCCTTCAGCTGCAGACTGATACTCCCACCCTGCAGGACAGAGCGCTACCGCAGGTCCTTCATCCAATCTGCAATCAGACTGTTTAACACCAGCACTGCTGTGTCCCGTTAATCATCTGTTCTCATCTTTCATTACACTACATGGAAGTTACTATGTGACTTGACACATTCACAAAGAACTACTGTATCCATCTGAATCGCACTGTTTTTCATACTGTGTATGTTTGTTTTTAAATAAACCTGGTGCAATTTTTATCGTGCAATAACTTACCTTATCTATTTATCAGATAAAAGTGTACATAGTGTTTATACATCTGTAATAGTTGCCATATTTTATTTTGTTTTTACTTTATTTTATTTTATTCTATTTTATTTTATTTTATTTTATTTTATTTTATTTTAACCTTGTCGTTGCTGTTATTACTGTTATTATATATTTTTTAACTATGTTAGTACATTGTTGTATTCCCCTGTCCTGTGTTGTAAGCTGCTGTAACAAAAGAAATTTCCCCTAGCGGGGGGCAAATAAAGTATATCTTATCTTATCTTATCTAGTTCTGTGCATGCAGATTTGGATCATGGTATATCCTTTCCTTATTTAGAGCGTGATTTATCTCATTGGGTTTTAAAGTGTGCAGTGTAATTTGTGTGATATTTGAGGGGTTCTAGTTGCCACTTCTCTGAGTGGTCTGCTATTTATACCAAGCGATTTGTAGTTTTACCGGTATCATAGACCAGTCCTGTAGTGTGAGTTGTACCACCTCTGATTTAAGGAGGCTACTGTGTAGCTCAAACCCATTTTAGTGTCCTTGTTTAATTGTTTCTTTATTTGAAGATTTTGTGAATTAATTTTGTAGCTCGATAGCTATCAGCTTCTTGTCTCCTTAATAGAGACACTTACCTGTTTATGCTGAACCAGTTTAAGGATTAGTAGTTAAAGTGATATAGTGGAAGGGTAATAAAGTCTCAAACTTAGTACTACATATGTGTGTCATAGCAAGAGCTCAACTGATATAAAATATGATTCCATTTCTGGTTAAGGACATAAGACTGGAGTAGATCATGCACATCACAGTACTGATAAATCTTGATCATGCCTTTCTTACCTCGGATACAGCCGTCTCTCCCTCCATGTTGCTCTCTACTGCCAAAATTCCAGAAATAGCAAACCCAAACAATATCCCTGTGACTAAAAAACCTGTATATCCGGTCCAGTGTGGGTGTGGATGCATCTTGGATTAAAAGTGCATTAAAGTCTGCAGTGAAACCCCTTGCACGCTGACTTCTCTGCAGTGAAACCCCTGCACGCTGACTTCTCTGCAGTGAAACCCCTGCACGCTGACTTCTCTACAGTGAAACCCCTGGACGCTGACTTCTCTGCAGTCACAATACTCCAGTCTGTTTTCTAAATCTTCCTCTGAGGGGGCTTCACTGGTGCCGCCTTGACAGATACAGGCATGCATATGCAAGATCAGACGCGAAGACTCAAACCCAAAACAGATTACACAAGCCGTATAAATTCCTGATTTCAAACACTGGGTGCTGGCTTTCAAAGAGAAGACTTTGTGTCAAAAACCAGATGAACAAACAAGAATCAGATTGCAAGACAACATAGGTTGGGTTTGCTGCTGCAAAGGCTCGATAGCCCCTTGTTTTTAGGCGAGTTTTAGGCACATCCAGGAGCAGCTGGTTGGTTGACCTCAGTGCTCAAGCTAGAGTATAAACATGGAGAAGATCAGCCAAGTAAGATGGTGACAATCCATTGAGGGCCTTGTATGTAATGAGCAACATTTTAAATGAAAACATGTCTCTAATTTGAGATCTTTTTGAGCACATGATCCCTTCACGTGTGGACTCTGTTGAATGTTGTTTGTGTTGCCTTGAGGGAGCAAACACACCCTACCAATACGGCGGTCTATTTAAGCTGCAAGATCTCGGGTCTTCCCTCTGGTCTACCACTTTCACCACTGCCCTGCATAAGTCATATCATATGTCATATGTCAATGAACTTCGTGACACTGGCTTTCTTGTATCATAATATGTTTAATTACAACAAACAGCATCAGCATCAGTAACAAGCATCGCGACTGCTTGGAGGACGACTAGACCAGATGAAGTCACCTGTCCTCTGTGTCCAAAGGCCATCTAATAAAGGGTGTAGGTGTCATCACAACACACATATATGGACATCTCAATACCAGTACAACAATGTTAGCTGCTATTTGACTCCATTTCTGGAAACCTTGGTGATAGCCTTAAACAATGCAACATTGAGTTGTTGGACTAAAATAAATGTATCAAGACAGAAGTGGATCAATCAATCTTTACTTATATAGAGCCAAATCCTATCAAATGTTATCTCAAGACCATAGACTGTAAAAAATATGAACGTAGTATCCGTGACGTGACCCATCTGTTCCTGAGAGCTGTTTTGAAGCCAATCGATGGTGGCAGCCATATTGGAAATGCAGAACTTAACCAGGCAGAGTGTGACGTAAAGGGGAGCCATTTGAGCCTCCTAGCCATCAGCTGTGTTCCCGACCGGGAGTCCAGTCAGTCATATCCTTATTTGGGCAAAAACTTGTAATCTTAATATATTTTGAACCGTTGCATTAGAAAAAAATTCACTTACAGTGGCAATAACAAACTTCCTTTAACAGGCAGAAACCTTGAGCAGGACCAGACTCATGTTAGACAGCCATCTGCCTCGACCGAGTTGGGGTTAGAAAGAGGGATAGAGGAGATGAAGAGAGAGATCAGAAACTCCTGTGTCTTACAGAGTGAAATAAAAACAAACATATACTCTCGCACATTGAACACATCTTTATTTATTGTGTATGTCCAAGAGCAATACATCATCTCAGCTTGCATGATGGCATTAAATGGTTGTGTACTTAAAGTGTTAAAATTTCCTCTGAGAGTAAGATCAAAACAAGCAAGGATCTAGACAGAAAGGAACTCCATTAATGACAATCCCAGACTGCTTCAGCAACAAAAACTAATCATCATCCACATTCCTGTTTAACCTGAATATCATCATCCATCACCGTCACCATCATTATCATCTACTCTAAGAGCATGCATTCATAGAAAGTGAAGACCTGCCACCAGAATGAAACTGCAGATTCTGGATCACACCAAACCAAAAAGACAGGAATCAGAGATTTTTTGCAGCACTGACTTCCTGCAAAAGAAAAGAAGGATATGACATGTTTGATATCTGTTTAGTCACTTTTTTGTCTTTTCATACAAAAACAAAATCACTCATTTCTCCCTGTTTTGTCTGCGAAGAGCAGCCTTGTTGATCTCCCTCAGCAGATTCTTTTTGTTGTTCTTGATGTTTGCTTTTGCCGTTCTCAACAAAGTATTAGTGCCCTCCTTGCTGTAGGGACCATGGAAGGTGGAGAACTTCGCCATCCTCTCTTTGATCTCCTCTGCATCTGGACCAGAATCAAAAGCATGGGTGATGAGAAAGATATTTCAGATGGAAACATTATTCTGATTGAATGGTTTTATGGTTTGTATCAGACCTTTGCAGTTTCTATTGTTGAAGAGTGGCAGGTAAACGATGGTGGGCTCCTTCCCTTTCCCTTCAAACACGTAGAAGTCCTTCGGATACGCTTTCTCCTCTGCGGTTTTCTCGTCTATCTCTGGAAAAGGCTTCTTCAGCAGGGCTGCATAATCTCTGGCCAAAGTAAGGGTCTGTGCAGAGAGCAGAGTGTGCATGTTGTTTCATAGTTCACACACTCTGCAACAGAGTCCGGGCAATAAATCACTCCATTGTTGTGAGTCATATAAATAAAGTATTAGCAGGTATCTCTCTGTGAAAAGTCTTTTTGGGAATCATGAAAGTTAGCTTGTTAATTATCAGATTTAGTTATACATATCCTTTCTACTGCATGAATAACATGTGAATTAAGAGAGAAATGTGTGACTGTTCAAAAACAAGGAATACAGTTATGGAAGATATTATTTTAAGGATTTCAAACTTTCAATTTCAGCTGGGTATAAGTGAAATAAGAGGTGGGAGATTTGTCTCTATTGATTTTTTTATTTAAATTATTTTCAAAAAATGTGAAATTAGTTAAAAAGAAACATTCTTTCTCTACTCATCACAGCTTCAGATGAGCTGAATTGTTTTATTTCATTGTTTAATGAGATGTGGCCTCTGAAGCTGAGCGAGGTTCCTTTGTCAACGGTTGCTGGACAGGTTGGCAAACTCCTACATCAGGAAATGGCTGGGCCTGCCAAGGTGCCTCTCAGAGGTAGGCCTCTATGGCAAAATCGCACTCCAACTGCCACTGAAACCCATCAGCTTGGGATGTAGGCAGAAGAAAGCTTGTCTGGTGCTTGAGCTGAGGGACTACACTGACCAGCTGGTGAGAGCAGCTGGTCCCAATGTAAGAACAGGGATGAAGTGGAAAGCCCAGGAAAAAGTAGATCTGGTAGTAAGCAGACTACAGCACCAAGAGGTTGTCGGCAGAGTCCAAGAAGGTCAAGCAGGTCTTGGATGTAGTCAGGCCCCCCTTTTCTGGTCAAAGACCTCCAAGGAACAGCGGAAAGCCATGGCGGTGGGTGAGGTGGCAAGGTCCAAGTAGGAACGGATTAAGACCAGAGCCGTGTCCCAGGATCGACAGTAAGGATTGACAACCTGGGAACGACTCTTGAACAGGCCCATGTCATGGCAAGATCTGTGGAAGATCCCACAAGCCAGGCTCAGCTTCCTGATCAGGGACACCCTACCTTGCACCAGGAACCTGTTATCGCAAAACTATCAAGGAGCTAAGCGATGAGGCAGAGAAGGCCAGCTTCTGGCTCTTGATAACGAGGAAGCAAAGAAGTTGGGGGCCAAATAACACCTAAGGACATCAGCAGAGGGTGGCAAAGAGCTATCCCTGCCATCGCTCTGCCACCAGGAGATATACTGGGATTAAATGAGTGAAACATCAATGACTGGTGGTCCCAAGCTGAAGGTAGAATGAAGTATGACTGTTTGATCTGTTTTGCAGTATGCTGGGTCAGGCGTCGTTGGTTTCAGAAAACGGAAGTAAATAAAGATCAAGCTGATAGTGAAACTGCTTCTTTAGCATTCATGTATGATTTAAAAAGTTAAGAAGTGGTTTATATGGAAGTTAATAATGTTCACGGACATGAACAGTTACCTGTGAGATGTTTACTGCCTCTGTAATTACTGGAAGTTACAAGATTCACTGGCGTTTATTTCACATTACTTCAATGTAAATGTAACGGACCGTTAAACGTCTGGTCCACGCTCAAACACAGTAGGTGACGCTAATGCACATACAAACTGAGTGCAACTGCCATAAACAGAAAACTGCAATCATGTAAACATTATTATCTTCTTCTATCTCCTCAAAATACATTGAAATGCAAAATCCAAAATAAAAGTCCATATAGTGCCCAGCTTGACTTCACTCAGTACCTCAAACAGCTCCCCTGCGCTGAAATCTGGAGCGATGAAGAGGTCAATGTCTCTCTTGTCTCCCAGAAATGACGGATAGGGGACGTTCATCAGCAGCCCTGCGTCCACCAGGTGGATATCCGTCATGGATTTAAGGTTTTCTGGAATGCTGTCATCTGCCCGGCAACAGGACAAAAGAATATTTCAGGTAAACTATTTATTTACCTACCTATGATATTCTTTATTATTATGTCACATTGAACAATACTTCACAGAATTACTGAAAATGGTTTTCTTTTTGTCTGTTACTATTACTATAACACTATAATGAAAATACAGTCAATTAGCTTAGCTTAGCTAAACCACAGGCATGTTTCTTCTCAAGCCACATCAGCTCGAAGCTGCACTTTCATTTTTACTGGTATCAATCTTTCTCTCTGCAAGAAACCCAATTAGATTATCCAAATATAACACAATTAATTTCCCTACAGAAATAAATGCACACTGTGTACCTTTGGAGGGTGTCTTCTTACTTTCGTATTTGTAGAGATAGTTGTTGGTGGTTCCCCACTCCCACTTATGAATCAGACGATGGATGCGCCTCACTATAAAAGTGACTGAAGAAGAAATGCCCAGATAAGTTTACACCTCATTTCAATTGATTTATTTTGATTTTTTTTTCTGTCTGTTTCTTCTAAACTGACACATATTCTTCAAAGGTCCCTCCGGCATTCCTTTGACCAAGTTCTCTACCACGGACACCAGCTTCTGACTCCACCTCTGGGAAATACTTTGCTTCCCTTCCGTACTCTTTGACTCATGGCTTGGATGTTCTTCTTGGTGATCCTTGTCTAGAAGAGATAAGATTGATAAGGAAAGTCTGACATTTTAAATAAGACATTTGCAGCTTTATGAGACAAAAAAAGAAGCAATCTGAGCCACTTATAGGGTTCCTTACTTAAAATCAGAAGCTACAATGTAGTGATTTGTCTTGCAGCCTTCATAGTGATTGGATGAGGAGAACATAGCTGTTGGGAGGTCAGTTTTGTAGAAAATAATGATCATTACCAGTGTCTGTGATAAGTTTTTGAAGCTCGTCCAGATCAGGTAGAGCACTCGGATGGCTGAAGATGATGTCTTTATGGACGGAAGGGTAAATATTCAGGTACAATTTATGTACAGCAGATTGTGTAATAACATAGATATGTATGTTGGGTTCATTGTGATGTACCGTAAAGCCAGTCTATGATGTACTCTGCGTTCTTTTCTTCACAAGCCAACGCAGAACCCAGGATACCTGCACGGTTTGAAAATGAGGATGTATAAACACTTCAACAATTCTACTTTATAAAAACAAGCAGATAAGTCATAAAGAATCTCACCAACTAAAGGGAAAATACAGTCTGTACTATATGTTATCTGTTAATGCTATTTTGTGCCATGATTTTGGTGATTTTATATTAAAGTTTCATATTATATATTATAATATATTATAGTTGTAATAATATTAAATCATATGTTATTATTTTATATTTTTATTTTTATTGTGTTATTTTATTATTATTACATGATATTTCATTTTACTATATTATGTGAGATCACATTATTATTATTATTATTATTATTATTATATTGTATTATGTTATATTATGTATCACTATTATATTATTATTATCATTATTATTGATATAATATTATTATTCATTAAACTGATCATGTTTCTTTTATATAGTGCTTTTTATTATTCTCTATCTCTGTATAAAAACAATTCTACATGCCCATATATAAATATATATGTATTTATTATTGCATAAAAGTTGCCATAACCCCACCATAATCACACCATATTGATCTGTCACTCCTATATAACATTTCCTTACTGCCTGTTTTTACAACCATTTATACTACATGTAACAATTGTATCAATTTTTTGTTTTACTTTTAAAAAAATGTATCGCTATTTGTTATTCTTGTAATACTACTAAGTCTGTGTTGCTGCAACAATAAATTTCCCCCCGGGAATCAATAAGGTATTTTCTTATCTTACAGTTAACTGACAATATGCAACAACTCGCAGCTTTGAGACTGAACTTGTTTGGGGTAATACTTTGTAATAAGATTTCAGGCTTCAATGTCAAATCAATTAAATCACTTCAACAACATTAACAGGTGCCAAATGATCCAGTGATTGATGTAACTCTGTTTTTAACTCAAAATCAAAGCTCACTTTAACATGCCTGCTCCTGTAACTCCAATACTTTTGTTGCACACACCTTGTAGTTTGACCATGTCCATCTCAGGTATCCTCTCCACCAGCTCTCCATTCTGAAACTTGCTGCCCAGAAGAGAAGTTTCAATGAAGAGACCCAACTCTGTTAAACCGGCCTCATGAGGAGTCATCTCAAACCACTTCCCTGACAGACAGACAGACAGAAAGACAGACACACAGACACAGACACAGACACAGACACACACACACACACACACACACACACACACACACACACACACACACACACACACAGTTTTATTCACAAAGTCATGAGTGCAGAAAATACTGTTGTCTATGAAGTGTGTGTACCTTCCACTGGCCCCTCTGTAAAAAAGAACTTCTCGATGGCACTGTAGACGGGATAGGGGTTGGTTGCATTTCTGTTGGCCTCTTCAGAAAGATTTCGCAGGTCCATCTGATGAATCACAGCATACATTTAAAAGACTGCACCTACAATGTGTTATACTAAAGACTGGTTATATAAGGAGTAAGAGTGTGTATTTTTCTCCAGGGACCTGTTTCATGATCCCAGCAGAGGTCAACGCCCCCCAGATATCAGTGAGGGAGAAATCCTCGTCAGTCGCTCTCTTGACCAGCCAGGACAGGACCTTCTTACGATCCACCTTTGAATTCGTCAGCCTGGACACATTCTTGTCCATGTCCTTGCTCCATTCTGGGTCACTGTACAGAAAGGCCATGGCCCTGACAGAGGAGACAGAAGATAAGGAGAAACTGTCATGAAGAACGTGCAGTAACAAGACTCCACCAACAAGTTTTTGTTTACCTAAAAATGAACAACAGACAACTTTGTTTGTTTCTTTGCTTCTTTCTTGTTTTGTTTGTTTCTGTATTTGATTTTTTGTTTGTTTGTTTCTTCCTTTTCTATTTCTTTCTCTGTTTGTGTGTTTGTTTGTTTGTTTCTTTCTTTTTTGTTTGTTTCTGTTTTTTGTTTCTTTGTTTCATTCCTTGTTTGTTTGTTTGTTTCTTCCTTCTCTGTTTCTTTCTTTGTTTGTGTGTTTGTTTGTGTCTTTTTTGTTTGTTGCTGTTTTTTGTTTCCTTGTTTCCTTGATTGTTTGTTTCTTCCTTTTTTTCTTTCTTTGTTTCTTTGTCACGCCTCCAGAGTAATCAAGTTGTGTTATTTAATTCCCTCATGTTACTTTTCTAGTGTTTCCTGTTTTTGTTCTCACCTTGGCTGTTTTCAAAACCGTCTCATATACTAGCAGGAGTTTTGATTTGGCCAAAATTCTGTATATAGTAAGTTTTATGTGAACACGAACAAAATCTGTAGTATGCCAAAACTACCCGGATGTCTGCTGATTCAGGAAAATTTCACAGTATGCATCACTTTTTCCGCTTTTTCTTTTAAAGTGAAGAGCTGGAGAAGATGTACAGTAAAAGGGTGTGGCTGGGTGAAGCTGCAACTGGACATATTGCCTCTGATTTTGAGGTGTTCTCCTACAGCATCACTTTGCAGCCAAATAAACTTTGTTGGCTCACAAAAAAAACTCACTTTTAAAAAAACCCTGCATGCATTTGCATACACAGTATCAAAACAGCTCCTACTCCATTTAACATGCGCTGCGTTTCACACCCATCATAAGGTAAGTCAAAAGTGACAGAAATGCAGCAGAATAAACCTTAGAATTTAAGATATATTGTAAAATCAATTTAATTTACCCTGCTGAATCTGCACCTGTTCATCTAAGCAGCTTTCAGTTATTCACACACTGATGTTAATGTGTATCAGGGGGGTTATAGTCACCATGTTGACCCAGAAACTCCTCCCAGGTAGAGCATCAAGTCCAACAGACCTTCTTTTTCCATCTGATAGAGGGAACCCATCATACCCACGGCGGCCCTCTGACCCCCACCTGAACCCAGCAGAGCGATGTTGGGAACAGAGTCCTGATAGGATAAATCATAAAGAGGTGATTAAACTCAGCTACAAGGAAACATCTTGTACATTACATCACTTTTGTAATATAAATTTAGGGTATGATTAATTATGAGGATATGATATAATCCTCTTGCTTCAAACACAGCTTTTACAGGTATGATCAGGACCTTTGACACTCCTCTGAAAACATCACGTGGGTTCAATATCTTGCCCAAGGCTTGACCTCTAAGATGCATTCAAACTTGTTTAGATTTGTTTTGTTCCAATATATTAACACTCAAATTAATTGATTTACCAGTGTGAGATAACGCATCATTTTTGGAGAAACATTATTTTTAAAGCATTAGGAAACAATACATATGCGACGCCGTTGTCCTAGTGGGCTAAGCGCGCCCCATAAACAGAGGCTATAGCCCTTGCCACAGAGGTTGCAGATTCAATTCCAGCCTCGACCATTTGCTGCATGTCTTCCCCTTCTCTCTACTACCCACATTTCCTGTCTCTCTTCAGCTGTCCTGTCCATTGAAGGCAAAAATGCCCAAAAATAGAAGTTTAAAAAAAAGATAAGAAAACAATCCATATATCGTACACGTTTGGCCAGTTGCTTTAGCTTCACACGTTATGACATCATGTCAGTGTGCTGTCTATTTTTTGTTTCCTGAATATATAACACCATCCCTGCTATGGGGTGCCGTTGGTAAAGTTGTGCTTACTGAAACTAACAGCAACATTTCTCCACATTTCACTCTAAAATGTCTTAAAAATGTAGTGTGAATTTTTAAAAGTCTCTTTTTATCACATTTAGAGCAATATCTGTAACTTTTTCACTTTATTTTTGTAAGGACAAATATATTACAGTTAAAATCACTGTTAAATCTAAATGCTAGATATTAATCTAAATGTAAAGTGTTAAATCTTAATTTCTAATATAAATCTAAATATTAATGTTAAATCTAAATGTTAATGTCAAATCTAAATGTTAAATATTAAATCTAAATGTTAAATCTAAATGTTAAATATTAAATTTAAATGTTAAATGTTAAATCTATATGTTAATTGTTGTTCTGCGATCCTAAACATGTAGCTTATAATCAAATTCACACTGCCGCCTAATGGAAGTACTAAAATAAAAGCTTTGCAAAGCGATACGAATATCTTAACCATAGCCTGTTATTACTGACTCCAATGGACTGCCAGCCCTTGATAATGTGCGCTGATTTAGCAGAAAATGTTGGAAAGGCAGGTTTGGAGGTCATTAAGAGTATTCACAACACTCAGAGACAGTACTGATTCAGTCTATGGTACAGAAAAGCTAAGTTGGTGTTGCTAAGTCTGTCTGGTTTTATGAAGCTTTTATTTTGGTAATAATACTGGGCGGCAGCACAATTTGCAAATTAGCTAAATATTTAACATTCATATTTAACATTTAGATTTAACATTTAACATTTGTATTCATATTTAGCATTTAGTTTTAACAGTGTTTTTAACATAAAGAAATAGTCAAAACAAAATTAAAAGTGAAAAAGATCACAAATATAACTCTGAATAAAAAAAGTAGCATTGAAAAATTCACACTCCATTTTTAAGAGATTTATAAACATGTGTAAAAATGGTGCTGTTATTTTTAGTGTCCACAACTTTACAAACTGGCCCCATAAGAAGCATCCTTACGAGATATTGTTAGCACCATAGAGGATATAAACCCTGATATAAAACTATGTAAGACATGAACTGCTCTCCTCCGGTGAGTGTAAGCCTTCATAAAGGTTACTAAGGATGCGACACAGCTAAAGGAAGAGAATTTTTCAAAGATAAAAAGAGACAGGGAGAAATATTTCATATTGAAGTAAGACTTTTCTTTCTTACTTCAGTACGTTTGGCTCCCAGTCCATTGAGAGACGCCAGAACAATTTTTTTCCTCTCCTGAACATACTCCCGTTCACCAGCACACATAGTCTGAGACTCACGGATGGATTCCTGAAACAAACAAAGAAGAACAGTTTGACATTTGGACCAACATCTTCTTTGTAGTTTTGGAGCCAGAAGTGTCAACACGGTAGGTAGCCCGGCCCTAGCCCCAGTTTAATTCAAACAAAGCAGAACTATTGCAACATCCCCAACAGATCAGGGATCTGCAGGACCTTATTGATTATCTATTTGTATGTATGTCGTAGCAGGAGATCAGCTGATATAAAATACGGTTCCATTTCTGGTTAAGAACATAAGACTAGAGTAGATCATGCACATCATGGTACTGATAAATCTTGATTATGCCTTTCTCACCTCGGATACAGCCGTCTCTGCCTCCATGTTGCTCTCTACTGCCAAACACCCGGAAATTTGCGAACACAAACAAATTCACCGTGACTAATAAACCTGAATAAAAAGTGCATAAAAGTCTACAGTGAATCAGAGTGTTAAAAAACACAGGTAAGGTTTGTTGCTGCAAAGGCCGATTATTATCTCAGCACTGCTCGATTTCTGCATGTACGAGGGGTAATAAGGAAATAGCCTTGAACAATGCAACATGAGTTGTTGGACTGAAATAAAAGTATAAAGACAGCCGTGGATCAATCAATCTTTACTTATATAGCGCCAAATCACATTAAACATTATCTCAAGAGGCTTTACAAACAAAGCAGGTCTGGAGTCCAGATTGTTATCATGTTCAAATATTAACAAAGACCCAAGATCCAGTCCCATCTTACAGACAGGACTCAGTCTTATCTCATCTTAATCTTCCAGAGGAGAGCACTTAGCAGCATTTAGCAACTTACAGTTGCAAGGACAAACTTCCTTTAACAGGCAGAAACCTCCAGCAGAACCAGACTCCTGTTAGACAGATAGATAGATAGATAGATAGATAGATAGATAGATAGATAGATAGATAGATAGATAGATAGATAGATAGATAGATAGATAGATAGATAGATAGATAAGGTAATAGCCTTGAACAATGCAACATGAGTTGTTGGACTATTTCGTGTCTTAACAGCCCGTGATGTGCAGATGCAGAATGAACTTCGTGACACTGGCTTTCTTGTATCATAATATGTTTAATTACAACAAACAGCATCAGCATCAGTAACAAGCATCGCGACTGCTTGGAGGACGACTAGACCAGATGAAGTCACCTGTCCTCTGTGTCCAAAGGCCATCTAATAAAGGGTGTAGGTGTCATCACAACACACATATATGGACATCTCAATACCAGTAGAACAATGTTAGCTGCTATTTGACTCCATTTCTGGAAACCTTGGTGATAGCCTTGTACAATGCAACATTGAGTTGTTGGACTAAAATAAATGTATCAAGACAGAAGTGGATCAATCAATCTTTACTTATATAGCGCCAAATCCTATCAAATGTTTTCTCAAGACCATAGACATTAAAAAATATGAACGTAGTATCCGTGACGTGACCCATCTGTTCCTAAGAGCTGTTTTGAAGCCAATCGATGGTGGCAGCCATATTGGAAATGCAGAACTTAACCAGGCAGAGTGTGACGTAAAGGGGAGCCGTTTGAGCCTCCTAGCCATCAGCTGTGTTCCCGACCGGGAGTCCAGTCAGTCATATCCTTATTTGGGCAAAAACTTGTAATCTTAATATATTTTGAACCGTTGCATTAGAAAAAAATTCACTTACAGTGGCAATAACAAACTTCCTTTAACAGGCAGAAACCTTGAGTAGGACCAGACTCATGTTAGACAGCCATCTGCCTCGATCGAGTTGGGGTTAGAAAGAGGGATAGAGGAGATGAAGAGAGAGATCAGAAACTCCTGTGTCTTACAGAGTGAAATAAAAACAAACATATACTCTCGCACATTGAACACATCTTTATTTATTGTGTATGTCCAAGAGCAATACATCATCTCAGCTTGCATGATGGCATTAAATGGTTGTGTACTTAAAGTGTTAAAATTTCCTCTGAGAGTAAGATCAAAACAAGCAAGGATCTAGACAGAAAGGAACTCCATTAATGACAATCCCAGACTGCTTCAGCAACAAAAACTAATCATCATCCACATTCCTGTTTAACCTGAATATCATCATCCATCACCGTCAACATCATTATCATCTACTCTAAGAGCATGCATTCATAGAAAGTGAAGACCTGTCACCAGAATGAAACTGCAGATTCTGGATCACACCAAACCAAAAAGACAGGAATCAGAGATTTTTTGCAGCACTGACTTCCTTCAAAAGAAAAGAAGGATATGACATGTTTGATATCTGTTTAGTCACTTTTTTGTCTTTTCATACAAATACAAAATTACTCATTCCTCCCTGTTTTGTCTGCGAAGAGCAGCCTTGTTGATCTCCCTCAGCAGATTCTCTTTGTTGTTCTCGATGTTTGCTTTTGCCGCCTTCAACAAAGTATTAGTGTCCTCCTTGCTGTAGGGACCATGGAAGGTGGAGAACTTCGCCATCCTCTCTTTGACCTCCTCTGCATCTGGACCAGAATCAAAAGCATGGGTGATGAGAAAGATATTTCAGATGGAAACATTATTCTGATTGAATGGTTTTATGGTTTGTATCAGACCTTTGCAGTTTCTATTGTTGAAGAGTGGCAGGTAAACGATGGTGGGCTCCTTCTCCTTCCCTTGGAACACGTAGAAGTCCTCCGGATACGCTTTCTCCTCTGCGGTTTTCTCGTCTATCTCTGGAAAAGGCTTCTTCAGCTGGGCTGCGTAATCCCTGGCCAAAGTCAGGGTCTGTGCAGAGAGCAGAGTGTGCATGTTGTTTCATAGTTCACAAACTCTGGAACAGAGTCTGGGCAATAAATCACTCCATTGATGTGAGTTATATAAATACGTATTAGCAGGTATCTCTTTGTGAAAAGTCTTTTTGGGAATCATAAAAGTTAGCTTATTAATAATCTGATTTAGTTATACATGCATAGCCTTTCTACTCATGAATAACATGTGAATTAATTGAAATGTGGGACTGTTCAAAAACAAGAAATACAATTGTGGAAGATATTATTTTCAGGATTTCAAAATAAGAATCAAATGTTCAGTTTGGTATAAGTGAAATATGAGGTGGAAGATTTGTCTCTATTGATTTTTTTGTTCAAATTATTGTCAGAAATGTAACATAGGAAAAAAATCATTCTAATCCTGATCGTCACAGCTCCAGATTAACTGAATTGTTTTATTCCATTCCTTCATGTTTCTTGTTGTGCTTCCTGTTTTATTTTGACACTCACCCTTGTGTCTCGTTTCAGATCTATGACTTCCTCTTCCCTTGTGTTTCCTGCTACCCTGATTATCTTAATTTGTTGCACCTGTGTTTGGCTGTTTTTGGAAAAGCCTGCTACATACTGCCTACGAATGTAGTGTACAGAACGTACTGCATAGTGCGTTTGAATGTAGCATGAAGTATGACTTTTCTGTTCGATCTGTTTTGCAGTATGCTGGGTCAGGCGTTGTTGGTTTGGAAAGCAGAAGTAAACAAAGACCAAGCTGATGGCGAAACTGCTTCTTTAGCATCCATGTATGGTTTAAAAAGTTAAGAAGTGGTTTATATGGAAGTTAATAATGTTCACGGACATGAACAGTTACCTGTGAGATGTTTACCGCCTCTGTAATTACTGTAAGTTACAAGATTCACTGGCGTTTATTTCGCATTATTTCTTTGTAAATGTAATGGACCGTTAAACGTCTGGTCCACACTCAAACACAGTAGGTGACGCTAATGCACATACAAACTGAGTGGAATTGCCATAAACAGAAAAAGAAGAAGCAGTGCATTGTGGGACAAAATTTCCCCAACCTTGGCTTGATTAAATGGATTCTGAACTTTGGAACTGTTTAGTGACTCTTGCGTTTGGGCCCAATTTCTTGGTTCAGTGTTCGACTAACTCTTGTATCTGCATGGTTTAGATCAGAGGCCCTCAATAGGCGCCCCTTGGGCCGTATCCGGTCCGCCGGCCGCCTATTTGTGGCCCCCAAACTGTTATCCCTTCACTCTGTGTTTTCGTCGGGTCACTGCGTGTTTACCGGGACTTGTCTCCATGTCAACGATACGCAGACAGGCTGTTACTTGGTCACTTAAGGCTGATTTATACTTCTGTGTTGAATCGACGGCGTAGCCTATGCCGGGGGTCCACGTAGTTCCCGTACCTATGCAGAGGCCTACGCACGTAGCTGACACGCTCTGTGATTGGTCCGCTCAGCGGCATTGTGATTCCCGCATCTACAGGACTTCCGTGATCCCAGACATTGGCCGTGTACTTCATCTCCTCCTCTCTATTCTTCATGTAATCATGTCTGTATGATAAACAGCAACATGTATCAGCTGTAGATTAACATAACACGCTCTGAATCGCTGAGGAAAAGTAAACAGAGACCGTAGCGGGGCCGGAAGGAGGCGACCGGCTATCAGAGAGACCACACTGCCCTCAAGTGTTTCGGCAGAGAATTGCTGCGCGACACGGACACATCGACGCACAAGTATGTGGGGCTCATGTCTGAGTCAGCCCCTGCTGCCTAGGGGAGAGGCAGAAGTATAAATCAGCCTTTACCGTCCACTGCTGCAAGTGCAATTTTTTAACTTTCACTTTCATTTATGGAGCAGTTTGCATATTGGCACTTTGCCAGCTGTAGGACCCTAGAATGCACGAAGACGATGTGTTCCAAGTTTGCTGCTCAAAGAAAAGTGGACAGTGAAAATCAGCGATTGAAAGGAGAATTGAGTGAAACTTTTGAATTCACTCAACCTCCAACCACCACAAGACCCATGTGCTTAATATGCCAGGAGACTATAGCTGTGCTGAAGATTTCCAATTTGAAACAGCATTATAAGACGAAGCATAGGAATTCTGAAGAGATATTTCCTCAAAATTCAGAGGTAAGAATTACAAAATAAATTCACTAAAATCTTTATATCAAGCTGCAAGCAGGACTCTTGACACATGACATAAAAAAACACAACATTTACAGTTGCTCATAAGTATACATACCCTGGCAAAATATATGATTTCTTGGGTTGTTTCTGTTGTCATTATGATATAAAAAGAGTAAACACAGTTGTTTGATAATAATTTGCTTCACCCAACCGCTAACCATGAGTGAAATTTTTTTTTTTTCTTTTATCTTTCATATTCTCTGAAAAATGGTCAAAAAAATACACAAATTCTGCCTTTGGAGCTCAAATGTAGTTCATTTTTTTGTTGTTATTTTGAACGAAAAGGACATTTTGTTTTAAATATTACAGTATTATTGCATATGGTCTGACCAACCTCATTAAATGGACCTTTGGCTCATTGAAAACATTATTTGTGGCCCTTTAAGATTTGTATTTGAGTACCCCTGGGTTAGATAGACTTCAACAGAAACCAAATCCTAATCCAGACTTGACAGTATTGTTAAAATGTGCCTTTTTTGTAAACTGATACAATGGTTCTGTTGTTTAAAAAGATTAGGCATTAAAAGCTAACCATTAATAACTACACTTAGTAAATGGCTGGATGTGCAGCGAATGATATGGTAGGTGAATTAGCTGAATAAAATTCAGGTTAAATTTGTCTTGATGTTGCTCAATCATATAAAACAAACCTAAAACTGCAATCATGTAAACAGTATCTCCATTGAACTCAAAACTTTAAAAGTCCATATAGTGTCCAGCTTGACTTCACTCAGTACCTCAAACATCTCCCCTGCGCTGAAATCTGGAGCGATGAAGAGGTCAATGTCTCTCTTGTCTCCCAGAAATGATGGATAAGGGACGTTCATCAGCAGCCCTGCATCCATCAGGTGGATATTCTTCATGGATTTAAGGCTTTCTGGAATGCTGGAGTCTGCTCAGCAACAGGACAATACAATATTTTAGTCCAACTTAACTGCAGGCAAACTATTTATTTCCATACCTATGATATTCTTCATTATTGTGTCGTATTGAACAATATTTCACAGAATAACTGAAAATGTCACATGGCTGGAAGAAAGGCCCAGAGTGTCTGTGGGAAGTGGACTTGAAGGATCTGTTGCTAATGTCTTGGTCCCAGTTGTTGCTTGAACTGACAGAAACTTAAATTGACCTCGGGGCTCAGGGGAAAGGTTTTTATTTGTCTATTAATTTTTTTCTTCAATTGATACCTGCGTTTTTTTTTTGTTGGTTAATGTCAACCTGCAAATAACTGCCTCTACAGATACAGAAGGCAACCTAAAGTGTCTTGTCTGGGTTCACAAAGTGCTTAAGTCTTAACACTAAAATGAAAATACAGTCAATAAGCTTAGCTTAGCTGAACAACAGGCATGTTTCTTCTCAAGCCAAATCAACTCGAAGCTGCACTATCATTTTTACTGGTATCAATCTTTCTCTCTCCAAGAAACCCAATTAGATTATCCAAATATAACACAATTAATTTCCCTACAGAAATAAATGCACACTGTAACTTTGAAGGGTCTGTCTTCTTACTTTCGTATTTGTAGAGATAGTTGTTGGTGGTTCCCCACTCCCACTTCACAATCAGAGGAAGGACGCGCTCATTTATAAAAGTGACTGAAACAGAAATGCAGAGATTAGTTTACATCTAATTTCAATTGATTTATATTGATTTTTTTCTGTCTATTTCTTCTACTGACATGTAGTCTTCAAAGGTCCATCTGGCAGTGTTTTGCACCAGTTCTCTACCACAGACACCAGCTTCAGACTCCAAGTCTGGAACACATTTTGCTTCTCTTCTGTACTCTTTGACTCATGGCTTGGATGTTCTTCTTGGTGAGCCTTGTCTAGAAGAGATAAGATTGATAAGGACATTCTGGCATTTTAAATAAGACATTTGCAGCTTTATGAGACAAAAAAAGAAGCAATCTGAGCCACTTATAGGGTTCCTTACTTAAACTCAGCAGCCACAATGTAGTGAATTGTCTTGCAGCCTTCATAGTGATTGGATGAAGAGAACATAGCTGTTGGAAGGTCAGTTTTGAGAAAAATAATGATCATTACCAGTGTCTGTGATAAGTTTTTGAAGCTCGTCCAGGTCAGATAGAGCACTCGGATGGCTGAAGATGCCTCTGACCATACTGATGACTTTATGGACGGCGGTGTAAGTATGCAGGTACAATTTATGTGTAGCATCCACAACTCGAGGCACTGAAACACAAAAACTGTGAAGTGATGTCTTCTTTCTATTTCAACATCAGCTTTTCAGCGGACTGTGAAATATCAGAGATATGTATGTTGTGTTCATTGTGATGTACCGTGCAGCCAGTGCTCGATGTACTCTACGATCTGTCCTTCACTAGCCAATGCGGAACCCAGGATACCTGCACAGTTTGAAAATGAGGATTTATAAACACTTAAGCAATTCCACTGTATCAAATCAAGCAGATATGTCATAAAGAATCTCACCAACTAAAGGGAAAATACACTCTGTACTATATGTTGTTATCTGTTAATGCTATTTTGAGCCATGATTTTGGTGATTTTACATGAGAATGTTCAGTTTTCTTCCTTCTTTTTTGCTTTCCTTTAAGGGCCCTAAAATCTGTAAAAAAAAAAAAAAAAATAGGGCTGTGATCAGACTCAGGCTCAGTGGTGAAATGAAGGGTTAAATGAACATGACACAATATTAATTTTGTATGAGTGTGAGGTATGTATCATAAATTGTACTTATACTTGGTTGTTAAAGTAAATGCATATTATATTATATTATAATATATTATATTATATTATATTTTATTATATTTTATTATAGTATATTATAGTATATTATGTTATTGTTATAATATTATATCGTATTTTGTCATATGATATTATGTTATATTATTATAATTATTACTATTACATTGTAATATGGTATTAATCTGATCATGTTCCTATTATATAGTACTTTTTACTATTCTCTATCTCAGTTAACAAACAATCCTAAATACCCATATATCAATAAGGTATTATCTTATCTTACAGTTAACTGACAACATGCAACAACTCGTAGCTTTGAGACTGAACTTGTTTGGGGTAATACTTTGTAATAAGATTTCAGGCTTCAATGTCAAATCAATTAAATCACTTCAACAACATTAACAGGTGCCAAATGATCCAGTGATTGATGTAACTCTGTTTTTAACTCAAAATCAAAGCCCACTTTACATGCCTGCTCCTGTAACTCCAATACTTTTGTTGCACACACCTTGTAGTTGGACCATGTCCATCTCAGGTATCCTCTTCACCAGCTCTCCATTCTGAAACTTGCTACCCAGAAGAGAAGTGTCAATGAAGAAACCCAACTCTGTGAAACCGGCCTCATGGGGAGTCATCTCAAACCACTTCCCTGACAGACAGACAGACAGACAGACACACACACAGACACACACACAGACACACACACAGACACACAGACACACAGACACACAGACACACAGACACACAGACACACAGACACAGTTTTATTCACAAAGTCATGAGTGCAGAAAATACTGTTGTCTATGAAGTGTGTGTACCTTCCACTGGCCCCTCTGTAAAGAAGAACTTCTCGATGGCACTGTAGACGGGATAGGGGTTGGTTGCGTTTCTGTTGGCCTCTTCAGAAAGATTTCGCAGGTCCATCTGATGAAACACAACGTACATTTAAAAGACTGCACCTACAATGTGTTGCACTAAAGACTGGTTATATAAGGAGTAAGAGTGTGTATTTTTCTCCAGGGACCTGTTTCATGATCCCAGCAGAGGTCAACGCCCCCCAGATATCAGTGAGGGAGAAATCCTCTTCAGTCGCTCTCTTCCCAAGCCAGGACAGAACCTCATCCGGATCCACCTCTGAATCCACCAGCCTGGACATGGTCATGTTCATGACCTTGCTCCACTCTGGGTCATCATACAGAAAGGACATGGTCCTGACAAATGAGACAGAATGTTAGGAGAGACTGTCATGAAGAACATGCAGTAACAAGACTCCACCAACAAGTTTTTGTTCTAGCTAAAAATGAACAGACAACTTTTTTTATTTCTTTGTTTCTTGGTCGGATACTGTTTTTTTGTTTCTTTCTTTACTGCTTTCTTTTTTTCATTTGTTTGTTTTCGTTTGTTTCTTGGTTTGTTTGTACTTTTGTTTTTTTTGTTTTTTTTTTTGCTTGTTTCTTTGTTTCTGTTTGTTTGTTTCCTTGTTTCTGTGGTGTGTTGTTTATTTTTTCTTTCTTTCTCACCTTCTTTGTTCTTGTTTTGTTATTATTTGTCTTGGTTCCTTTCTTTGGTTCTGTATTTGTTTATTTATTTATTTCTTTGTTTCCTTCTTTCTGTTTGTTTCTCTGTTTCTTGGTTTTTTTTCAATTTTTGTTGATCTGCTTCTTCCTTTTTTTCTTTGTTTGTTTGTTATTTCTGTGTTTGTTTCTTTGTTTCTTTCTTGTTTGTTCTTTGTTCTGCGTTTGTTTGTTTTCTCTTTGTTTCTGTTTGTTAATTTGCTTCTTTCTTTCTTTCTTTCTTTCTTTCTTTCTTTCTTTCTTTGTTTCTGTGTTTGTTTCTTGGTTTGCTACAATTTTTCTTTGTTTGATACGTTGTTTCTATGTTTGTTTATGTCTTGCTTTGTTACTATTTTTCTGTTTTCTTTTTTTGCTGTTAAATGGGATGTGGCCGGGAGATACTACAACAGGACCTATGGCCTCTGATTTTGAGGCATTGCTTTGCAGCCAAATAAATTCAGTTGGCACACTACCAGGATTTAAAAAAAAACTCAGCATGCATTTGCATACACAGTGTCAATACAGCTTTCATTCTGTGTATGCTTAAGATTTAATGAGCAGTTTACTCGTCTTTACTCAAGTCACCAGAGAGAATATCTCTTTCAAACTAACAGAAATGCAGCAGAGTAAACCTTAGAATTTAAAATATATTGTAAATTTCACAGTATGCATCACTTTTTCCGCTTTTTATTTTGAAGTGAAGAGCTGGAGAAGATGTACAGTAAAAGGGTGTGGCTGGGTGAGGCTGCAACTGGACATATTGCCTCTGATTTTGAGGTGTTCTCCTACAGCATCACTTTGCAGCCAAATAAACTTTGTTGGCTCACGAAAAAAAACTCACTTTTAAAAAAACTCTGCATGCATTTGCATACACAGTATCAAAACAGCTCCTACTCCATTTAACATGCGCTGCGTTTCACACCCATCATAAGGCAAGTCAAAAGTGACAGAAATGCAGCAGATAAAACCTTAGAATTTAAAATATATTGTAAAATCAATTTAATTCACCCTGCTGAATCTGCACCTGTTCATCTAAGCAGCTTTCAGTTATTCACACACTGATGTTAATGTATATCAGGGGGGTTATAGTCACCATGTCGACCCAGAAACTCCTCCCAGGTAGAGCATAGAGTCCAACAGACCTTCTTTTTCTATCTGATAGAGGGAACCCATCAGACCCACGGCAGCCCTCTGACCCCCACCTGAACCCAGCAGAGCGATGTTGGGAACAGAGTCCTGGTGGGATAAATCATAAAGAGGTGATTCAACTCAGCTACAAGGAAACGTCTTGTTCATTGCATCACTTTTGTTTTGAGGATATGCAATAATTCTCTGCCCCTCTGTTGGAAAACTGCTACCACAAAGCTAACACTCTGCTCTTTGTGCTCAAGGATACATTCATTATCTGTGAGATTCAAATGATTTCTTCACACATTTTTGGCTTCAAACACAACTTTTACGGGTATAAATAGGACTTTTGACACTCCTCTGAAACCATCACGTGGGTTCAATATCTTGCCCAAGGCTTGACCTCAAAAATGCATTCAAACTTGTTTCGGTTTGTATTTTTCAAATATATTAACACTCAATTTGATTGATTTACCAGTGTGTGAGATAACACATAATACTCAATGGGGAAGCTAATTTGGCACCAAGTCAATTTGTTAACACAACAAACAATACAGACAATACATTCACAATACACTTCAAATATATATGTAACACTGATAAACTGGGCTATTCGTGCAAACCCAACTTACGTTATCATGTGTCTGTCAGATACATATGATATAAGACGTTACTGTGAGCGAACAACACGTTTCACTAGTATTCTTTATTTCTATTCTTTTTCAAGACTTTTTTTAAAGCGTTAGAAAACAATACATATATTGTCCGTGTTTCGCCAGTTGCTTCCTCATCTCACCCTTTATGACATCATGACGTCAGTGTGCTGCAGTCTATTTTTTGTTTCCTAAATATATAACACCATCGAAGCTATGGGGCGCTGTTTGTAAAGTTGTGCGCGCTGAAAATAATAACAACCTTTCTCCACATCTAGCTCTGAAAATGTCTGAAAAATGAAGTGTGAATTTTTAAAAGTCACTTTTTATCACATTTAGAGCAATATTTGTAGTCTTTTCACTTTATATTTTTCAGGACAAATATATTTAAGTTAAAATTACTGTTAAATCTAAATGCTCAGTATGAATCTAAATGTTGAATGTTGAATCTAAAAGTTAAATCTAAATGCTAAAGTTAAATCTAAATGTTAAATATATATATGTGTGTGTTAAATCTTAAATGTTATATACAAATGTTGATTGTTATATCTTTTTTTTTTTTTTTCGTCCTTCTTTTTTTTTTTTTTTTTTTTTTTCTCTCTTGTCTGCATATATATTTCTGGTTTGTGTCATGTTTGTCACAAACTGTCAAATATTAATGCAATTTATTCTTGCAGCAAAAGAAAAGAAAGAAAACCTTTTTCTTGATTGTTATATCTAAATGTTTCAGTGTGAACAACTTTACAAACTGGTCCCATACCAGATATCTTTAGCACTTAAGAGGATATGAACACTGAAATAAAACTATGTTGAACATGAACTGCTCTGCTCCAGTGAGTGTAACCCTTCATGAGGATTACTAAAGATGCGACACAGCAAAAGGAAAGGTTTTTTTTCAAAGATTAAAAGAGACAGGGAGAAATATTTCATAGTTAAATGAGACTTTTCTGTCTTACTTCAGTACAGTTGACTCCCAGTCCGTTTAGAGACGCCAGAACAATTTTTTTCCTCTTGTGAACATACTCCTGTTCACCAGCACACATACTCTGAGACTTAATGATGGATTCCTGTAACAAACAAACAAAGAAAACAGTTTGGACATTTGGACCAACATCTTCTTGGTAGTTTTTGGGTCAGAAGTGTCAACATGGTAGTCACTTGTCAATCACAGGTAGCCCGGCCCTAGCCCCAGTTTAATTCAAACAAAACAGAACTATTGCAACATCCTTTATTACCTCATCTTACTTATAGAAATGCTTGATATTGAAGTTATTTCCCTTCCTGCACAGGGTTCTACAGGACCTTGTTGATTATCTATTTGTATGTGTGTCATAGCAGGAGCTCAGCTGATATAAAATATGGTTCCATTCCTGGTTGTGGACATAAGACTGGAGTAGATCATGCACATCATAGTACTGATAAATTTTGATCATGCCTTTCTCACCTCAGATACATCCGTCTCTGCCTCCATGTTGCTCTCTACTGCCAACATTCTGGAAATCGCAAACCCAAACAATATCCCTGTGACAAAAAGGCCTGTCCATTGTGGCTGCATCTTGAATTAAAGGTGCAAAAAGTTAAACACACTTGAAAGTGAAAGTTCTGCACGCTGCCTTCTCTGCAGTCACCTTTCTCCTGACTGACTCTTCTTCCTCTGAGGGGGCTCCAATGGTGCCGCCTCGATAGATATAGGCATGCATACACAAGATCAGACGTGAAGTCTCACCCAAAACAGATTACACAAGCAGAATACATTCCGGATTTCAAACACGGTGTGCTATCTTTCAAAAAAAAATACTTTGTGTCAACAACCAGGTGAAAAAACAAGAATCAGAGTGTAAGAAAACACTGGTTGGGTTTGCTGCTGCACATCCAGAAGCAGCTGGTTGGTTGACCTCGATGCTCGAGCTACAGTATAAACATGGAGATGATCAGCCAAGTAAGATGGTGACGATCCATTGAGGGCCTTGCATGTTATGAGCAACATTTTAAATGAAAACATGTCTCTAATTTGAGATCTTTTTGAACACATAATCCCTGCAGGTGTTTAAGTGTTGTTTGTTTTGCTTTGAGGGGGCAAATGCACCCTCCCAATATGGCGGTCTATTTAAGCTGCAAGATCTCTGGTCTTTCCCTCTGGTCTACCACTTCCACCATTGCCCTGCATAAGTGCTACACACACAGCGTCCCCCTGCATGCTCCAGCTGAGGGCATCCATTATTATCAGCAGTCCTCGATTTCTGCATGTACGAGGGGTGATAAGGTCATAGCCTTGATGGTCAAATACAAACAAAGTTCTCCTGTAGCATTAAGCTTCAACAATGCATCATGAGTTGTTGGACTGAAATGAGTGTGTCAAGACAGCAGTGGCTCAATCAATCTGTACTTATAATGCGCCAAATCACAACAAACGTTATCACAAGACCCTTTACAAACAGAGCAGGTCTACCGTACTCTATGTTCAATTATTAACAAAGACCTAACATAAAGACAGGATAAGACTCAGTCAGATCTCATCTTAATCCACCATGAGCAGAGCACTTTCATAAGTATTTAGCAACTTACAGTGGCAAGGACAAACTTCCTTTAACAGGCAAAACCTCAAGCAGAACCAGACTCATGTGAGACAGACATCTGCCTCGACCGAGTTGGGGTTAGAAAGAGGGATAGAGGAGATGAAGAGAGAGATCAGAAACTCCTGTGTCTTACAGAGTGAAATAAAAACAAACATGCTCTTGCACATTGAACAGATCTTTATTTATTGTGTATGTCCAAGTGCAACATGTCAGCTTGCATGATGGCATTACATGGTTGTGTACTTAAAGTAAAAAAAATCCTCTGAGAGTAAGATCAAAACAAGCAAGGATCTAGACAAGAAGTAACTGCTTCATGTCAAATCACTCACAGAATTTATGTTTTTTTTTTAAATTTGTCAATTTTTGATTTACATCATAATTTCCACAGCAACAAAAAGTATTCATCATCCACATTCCTGTTTAACCTGAATATAATCATCCATCACCATCATTATCATCTGCTCTAAGAGCATGCATTCATAGAAAGTGAAGACCTGCCACCAGAATGAAACTGCAGATTCTGGATCACACCAAACAAAAAAGACAGGAATCAGAGATTGTTTGCAGCACTGACTTCCTGCAAAAGAAAAGAAGGATATGACATGTGTGCTATCTGTTTAGTAGCTTTTTGTCTTTTCATGCATAAACAAAATTCAAAAAATCACCCCTCTTTGTTGTGTCTGCGAAGAGCAGCCTTGTTCATCTCCCTCATCAGATTCTCTTTGTTGTTCTCCATGTTATCTATAGCCGTCTGCAACAATGCTTGAGTGTCCTCCTTGCTGTAGGGACCCTGGAAGGTGGTGAACTTTTCCATCTTTTCTTTGACCTCCTTTGCATCTGGACCAGAATCAAAAGCATGGGTGATGAGAAAGATATTTCAGATGGAAACATTATTCTCATTGAATGGTTTTATGGTTTGTATCAGACCTTTGCAGTTTTTCTTGTTGAAGAGTGGCATGTAAACGATGGTGGGCTCCTTCCCTTTCCCTTCGAACACGTAGAAGTCCTCCGGATACGCTTTCTCCTCCGCGGTTTTCTCGTCTATCTCTGGAAAAGGCTTCTTCAGCTGGGCTGCATAATCTCTGGCCAAAGTCAGGGTCTGTGCAGAGAGCAGAGTGTGCATGTTGTTTCATAGTTCACAAACTTTGCAACAGAGTCCGGGCAATAAATCACTCCATTGTTGTGAGTCGTATAAATAAAGTATTAGCAGGTATCTCTGTGAAAAGTATTTGGGGAATCATGAAAGTTAGCTTGTTAATAATCATTTTAGTTATACATGCATAGCCTTTCTACTGCATGAATAACATGTGAATTACTAGAGAAATGTGGGACTGTTCAGAAACAAGGAATACAGTTATGGAAGATATTATTTTAAGGATTTCAAACTTTCAATTTCAGCTGGGTATAAGTGAAATAAGAGGTGGGAGATTGTCTCTATTGATTTTTTTATTTAAATTATTTCAAAAAATGTGAAATTAGTTAAAAAGAAACATTCTTTCTCTACTCATCACAGCTTCAGATGAGCTGAATTGTTTTATTTCATTGTTTAATGAGATGTGGCCTCTGAAGCTGAGCGAGGTTCCTTTGTCAACGGTTGCTGGACAGGTTGGCAAACTCCTACATCAGGAAATGGCTGGGCCTGCCAAGGTGCCTCTCAGAGGTAGGCCTCTATGGCAAAATCGCACTCCAACTGCCACTGAAACCCATCAGCTTGGGATGTAGGCAGAAGAAAGCTTGTCTGGTGCTTGAGCTGAGGGACTACACTGACCAGCTGGTGAGAGCAGCTGGTCCCAATGTAAGAACAGGGATGAAGTGGAAAGCCCAGGAAAAGTAGATCTGGTAGTAAGCAGACTACAGCACCAAGAGGTTGTCGGCAGAGTCCAAGAAGGTCAGCAGGTCTTGGATGTAGTCAGGCCCCCCTTTTCTGGTCAAAGACCTCCAAGGAACAGCGGAAAGCCATGGCGGTGGGTGAGGTGGCAAGGTCCAAGTAGGAACGGAATTAAGACCAGAGCCGTGTCCCAGGATCGACAGTAAGGATTGACAACCTGGGAACGACTCTTGAACAGGCCCATGTCATGGCAAGATCTGTGGAAGATCCCACAAGCCAGGCTCAGCTTCCTGATCAGGGACACCCTACCTTGCTCCAGGAACCTGTTATCGCAAAACTATCAAGGAGCTAAGCGATGAGGCAGAGAAGGCCAGCTTCTGGCTCTTGATAACGAGGAAGCAAAGAAGTTGGGGGCCAAATAACACCTAAGGACATCAGCAGAGGGTGGCAAAGAGCTATCCCTGCCATCGCTCTGCCACCAGGAGATATACTGGGATTAAATGAGTGAAACATCAATGACTGGTGGTCCCAAGCTGATGACCCAAGTAGGCCCATGGTGTTGAAAGAAGCATCCCAGGAGGAGGTCCTGGAAGAGGACCTCGACACATGGCACCGCAAGAGGTGCATCAGGCAGCAATGCCCAGCATGTATACCAGCAGCCTGTATGAAGCTACTTCATGTTTTTGTCATGTTTCCTGTTTTATTTTGACACTCACCCTTGTGTCTCGTTTCAGATATATCACTTCCTCTTCCTTTGTGTCTCCTGCTGCCCTGATTATCTTAATTTGTTGCACCAGTGTTTGGCTGTTTTCGGAACAACCTGCTACATACTTCTTATGAATGTAGTGTACAGAACGTACTGCATACAGCGATTGAGGGTAGTATGAAGTATGACTGTTCGATCTGTTTTGCAGCATGCTGGGTCAGGAGTCGTTGGTTTCGGAAAACGGAAGTAAACAAAGATCAAGCTGATAGTGAAACTGCTTCTTTAGCATTCATGTATGGTTTAAAAGTTAAGAAGTGGTTTATGTGGAAGTTAATAATGTTCACGGACATGAACAGTTACCTGTGAGATGTTTACCGCCTCTGTAATTACTGTAAGTTACAAGATTCACTGGCGTTTATTTCAGATTACTTCACTGTCAATGTAACGGACCGTTAACGTCTGGTCCACACTGAAACACAGTAGGTGACGCTAATGCACATACAAACTGAGTGCAACTGCCATAAACAGAAAACTGCAATCATGTAAAAATTATTATCTTCTTCAATCTCCTTTAAACTCAAAATACATTGAAATGCAAAATCGAAAATAAAAGTCCATATAGTGCCCAGCTTGACTTCACTCAGTACCTCAAACAGCTCCCCTGCGCTGAAATCTGGAGCAATGAAGAGGTCAATGTCTCTCTGTCTCCCAGAAATGATGGATAAGGGACGTTCATCAGCAGCCCTGCATCCACCAGGTGGATATCCGTCATGGATTTAAGGTTTTCTGGAATGCTTTCATCTGCCCGGCAACAGGACAAAAGAATATTTCAGGTAAACTATTTATTTACCTACCAATGATATTCTTCATTATTGTGTCACATTGAAAAATACTTCACAGAATTACTGAAAATGTTTTTTTATTTGTCTGTTAGTTTTATTCTTCAAATTGATACCTGCGTTTTTTTTGTTGGTTAATGTCAACCTCCAAATAACTGCCTTTCCAGATACAGAAGGCAACCTATTGTGTCTTGTCTGGGTTCACACAGTGCTTAAGTCTTAACACTATAATGAAAATACAGTCAATTAGCTTAGCTGAACCACAGGCATGTTTCTTCTCAAGCAGAATCAGCTCGAAGCTGCACTATCATTTTTACTGGTATCAATCTTTCTCTCTGCAAAAAAACCCAATTAGATTATCCAAATATAACACAATTAATTTCCCTACAGAAATAAATGCACACTGTAACTTTGAAGGGTCAGTCTTCTTACTTTCGTATTTGTAGAGATAGTTGTTGGTGGTTCCCCACTCCCAATTCACAATCAGAGGAAGGACGCGCTCAATTATAAAAGTTACTGAAACAGAAACGCACAGATTAGTTTACATGTAATTTCAATTTAATTATATCGATTTTTTGTCTGTTTCTTCTAAACTGACACATTTTCTTCAAATGTCCATCCTGCAGTCCCTGGTTCCAGCTCTCCACCACGGACACCAGCTTCTGACTCCACCTCTTGAAAATACTTTGCTTCTCTTCTGTACTCTTTGACTCATGGCTTGGATGTTCTTCTTGGTGAGCCTTGTCTAGAAGAGATAAGATTGATAAGGACAGTCTGGCATTTTAAATAAGACATTTGCAGCTTTATGAGACAAAAAAGAAGCAATCTGAGCCACTTATAGTGTTCTTCACTTAAAATCGGAAGCTACAATGTAGTGATTTGTCTTGCAGCCTTCATAGTGATTGGATGAAGAGAACATAGCTGTTGGGAGGTCAGTTTTGTGTAAAATAATGATCATTACCAGCGTTTTCGATAAGAGTATGAAGCTCGTCCAGCTCAGATTCATCACTCCAAGGGCTGAAGATGCCTTTGATTATACTGATGACTCTATGGACGGTGGTGTAAACATGCAGGTACAATTTATGTATAGCCTCCACAACTCCAGCCACTGAAACACAAAAACTGTGAAGTGATGTCTTCTTTCTACTTCAACATCAGAAGAATCCCTGGAGCTTCTCAGCAGACTGGGAAATAACATAGATATTTACAGCGGTGGCCAAAATTATTAAGACACTTGCATAACTTAAGAGGTTCAGTTGTTTTTGTTGAATCTGCTATTTTTTACCCATCAAACAAATGAAATATCCACAAAGTCATCATTATTTTATATAAACTAGATAAAGCCATCATAAGGAGATTTGGGTCATTGTCCTTACAAAAAACAAGCTAGGCCTATCTCACTGTCATTGTCACATCATCATGTTCCTGCACAAAAGAAGCCAAAGTACTTGTGTAATCATTGTCAGATTTTGATCATGGTTTAATTGATGGAGAAAAGCTGTGTCATTCTTTTGGAATGTCAAAGGCCTATCATGCTTATTAAGTGATTGGTAACATCAGGATTTGTCACTGAGGCCACACTACAATTTGTATAAATTCAAAGCCTCTTTCTTAACAAATGTTGTTCTCTGAACATGGCTAAGGTGAAGCAGGAGCTAACAAGTGAGCAACAGGTTTCAAATAAAGGCACTTTTTGATGGCTGGCTGAAGTTACTGCCACATAGCCAATAACTTGAGATGCAGTCCAGCAACGTTGAGTACACTTTAGACCACCGAGATGCCACTATTCACACCAGAACCAAGGGGAAAGGTAGAACAAATGAACTCTCAAACAGACAAGTGAAGCATCTCAAAATGTCATTTCAGCCGAAGGAACACGTGACTTCCGTGAAAATTGATGGCATCATGGATAAAAAAGTATATCACAACATTCTGGTGAGGCACGGAGTACTATCTGGGAGTTGTATTATTGGGCCTGGATTTATTTTCCAAGAGGACAATGGGCCTCATTCACTAACAGTGCGTAAGCACAAATAAGTGCTTAAACTGTGCATACGCACGTTTGAAGCACAAATCTGGGATTCATCAATATATTCTTACTTGAATTTGTTCTTACACAACGACAAAATAGAACTTCCTCAAACCATGCGTACGCACAAATGATGAAGACCAACTTTCTCAGAAATATAAACACATACTCTTTTAACTACTGCATGACATATTTAAACTACTTAAGTGAAAGAAAAAAAGCCAGATGACTGTCATATATCAAAAAGAAACCATTTTCTATTTTTTTATATAATGGGTGAAAATGTACTATTTTTAGATAACTTCAAAAAAAAAAATTCTGGAAGACATCTAATGACCCCCCATTTGTGTCTTGCGACCCCCACTTTGGGAACCCTGCTCTAAGAAACTGATGGCTAGTTGGTGAGCATATTTTTTTGTTTTATTTAGATAAGTCTCTAGTGTACGCGCCTGTCAATTTAGAATGATTCTGATTCACTAATATACGCAAGGTGTGTGAGAACAAAATTGGCTGGTACGCACGTGTCATGAATCTGACGGTGATTTCGCGGTAAGCACTTATTTTATGCGCAGAGTAAGAACATTCTACACATTTATTAGTGAATGAGGCCCATTGACCCTAAACATTCTTTTAACTATTGCCAGGAACTACCTGCGTCATAAGGAATCTGCTGGAACATTGAAAATGATGGACTGGCCCCCTCAAAGTCCAGACCTCAACCCCATTGAGCAAATTTGGGGCTAGTTGGAGAATTAACTGGACAGATCTATTGTACATTCAAAGGAAAGTCTTTGGCTTGAGTTGTGGAATGCACGGGATAATATTAGTGTTGAGGGTCTCAGGAAATACACTACTGTTTAAAAAGTTTGGGGTCACTTAGAAATGTCCTTATTTTTTGAAAGAAAAGCACAGTTTTTTCAATGAAGATACATTAAATTAATCAGAAATACACATCTATACATTGTTAATGTGGTAAATGACTATTCTAGCTGCAAACATCTGTTTTTTAATGGAATATCTACGTAGGTGTATAGAGGCCCATTTCCAGCAACCATCACTCCATGTGTTCTAATGGTACATTGTGTTTGCTAATCACGTTAGAAAGCTAATGGATGATTAGAAACACCGTGAAAACCCTTGTGCAGTTACGTTAGCACAGCTGAAAATGGTTTTGCTGGTTAGAGAAGCTATAAAACTAGCCTTTCTTTGAGCTAGTTGAGTATCTGGAGCATTACATTTGTGGGTCGATTATACTCTCAAAATGGCCAGAAAAAAGATAACCTTTTATATGAAACTCAACAGTCTATTTCTTGTTCTTAGAAATGAAGCTATTCCATGCGAGAAATTGCCAAGAAACTGAACATTTCCTACAACGATGTGTACTACTCCTTTCAGAGAACAGCACAAACAGGCTCTAACCAGAGTAGAAAGAGAAGTGGAAGGGCCCCGGGTGCACAACTGAACAACAAGACAGTACAGTAGAGTCGCTAGTTTGAGAAATAGACGCCTCACAGGTCCTGAAACGGCAAGCTTCATTAAATAGTACCCGCAAAACGCCAGTGTCAACGTCTACAGTGAAGAGGACTGGCCAATAAAAGAAAAAGATTAATATGGGCAAAAGAACACAGACATTGGACAGAGGAAGATTGGAAAAAGTGTTAGGACAGACAATCAAAGTTTGAGGTGTTTGGATCACACAGAAGAACATTTGTGAGATGCAGGACAAGTGAAAAGATGCTGGAAGAGTGCCTGATGCCATCTGGCAAGCATGGTAGAGGTAATGTGATGGTCTGGGGCTGCTTTGGTGCAGGTAAAGTGGGAGATTTGTAAAAGATAAAAGGGAATTTTGAATAATGAAGGCTATCACTCAATTTTGCAACGCCATGCCATACCCTGTGGACAGCTCTTGATTGTAGCCAATTTCCTCCTACAACAGGACAATGACCCAAAGCACACTTCCAAATTATGCAAGAACTATTTAGGGAAGAAGCAGGCAGCTGGTATTCTGTCTGTAATGGAGTGGACAGCGCAGTCACCAGATCTCAACCCCATTGAGCTGTTGTGGGAGCATCTTGACCGTATGGTGCGCAAGAAGTGTCCATCAAGCCAATCCAACTTGTGGGAGGTGCTTCAGGAGGCGTGGGGTGAAATTTCTTCAGATTCCCTCAACAAATTAACAGCTAGAATGCCAAAGGTCTGCAATGCTGTAATTGCTGCAAAGGGAGCATTCTTTGATGAAAGCAAAGTTTGAAGGACAAAATTATTATTTCAATTAAAAATCATTATTTCTAACATTCTCAATGTCTTGCGTATATTTTCTATTCATTTTGTAACTCATTTGATAAATAAAAGTGTGAGTTTTCATGGAAAACACAAAATTGTCTGGGTGACCCCAAACTTTTGAACGGTAGTGTATACTGACACTATGCAGAGAGATGTGCTGCTTTAATAGCTGCAGAAGGTGGACATACCGAATATTAAAGTTAAAAGTGGATAAAAACAGTAGGACTCACTTCATTTGATATATGTTGTGCTCAGAGCAACCACCTGCATGTTTCATAAACCTTATGAAATGAAATCACGTTTTAGATGCAAAAAAAAAGTCAATAAATCCAGATCTATCAGGTGTTCTAATAATTTTGGCCAACATTGTATGTTGTGGTTATTGTGATGTACCGTGCAGCCAGTGCTCCATAATGAACTCTAGGTTCCTTTCTTCACTAGCTATCGCGGAACCCAGGATACCTGCAAGGTTTGAAAACGGGGATTTAATAAACACTTAAACATTCTACTGTATCAAACAAGCAGATATGTCACAAAAAATATTGCCATGTAAGGAAAAGTACCACTCTTTGTACTTTATGGAATAAATAAGATAAGATATTACTTATTGATGGTGGGGGATATTCGGTTGTTGCAGCAACCCAGATATAAGTAGATTCAATATTATATCATATCATTATTGTTTATAACATTATATTGTATTATATTATATGACATTATATTAATACAATATATTATATTATCTTATTATTATTATGATATTCTGATATTTGTAATATATTATTTATATACAGTATTATAGCGTATTACATTATATTTCAGTTAAAAATATCTTATGCTTAATTATTTTATTTAATATTAGATTATATTAGATTAATTATTACATTATTATCATTTTTTATTTATTATTTTATTAACTTATATTATATCATTATTTATTAAAACTGATCATGTTCCTATTATAGTACTTTTTACTATTCTTTATTTCAGCATACAGACAAATCTACATACCCATATATATATTTAAATTTATATTGCATACAAGCTATTATAACCACACCATAATCACAACATGTCGATCTGTCACTTCTGCATAACATTTTCTTACTGCCTGTCATTACAACTATTTATACCATGTGTGACAATTGCATGTACATTACATTTTATTTATCTTTTTTTCTTCATTCTTGTTTTTACTTTACTTTTTTCCCCTTTCCTGTAATACTCTTGATACTAAGTCTGTGTTGCTGCAACAGTCAAATTTCCCCCAAGGGATCAATAAGGTATTATTTTTACAGTTAACTGTCAATATGTAACAACTTGCAGCTTTAAGACTGAACTAGTTCTGGGTAATACTTTTTTTATGTTTCAGGCTTTACACATACCCTCCACAATGTACAATCAACCAAATCACTTCAACATTAACAGGTGCCAAATGATCCAGTGATTGATGTAACTCTGTTTTTAACTCAAAATCAAAGCCCACTTTAACATGCCTGCTCCTGTAATGCTGTAGTTGCACACACCTTGTAGTTGGACCATGTCCATCTCAGGTATTTTCTTCACCATCTCTCCGTTCTGAAACTTGCTGCCCGAAGAGAAGTTTCAATGAAGAGACCCAACTCTGCGAAACCGGTCTCATGGGGAGTCCCTTCAAACCACTTTCCTGACAGACAGACAGATAGACAGACAAACAGACAGACAGACAGACAGACAGACAGACAGACAGACAGACAGACAGACAGACAGACAGACATTTTTACTCCCAATTCCAGTGACTGTAGGTTCTAATTCGTCACAGTGCATGTGTACCTTCTATTGGTCCATCGTCAAGGCAGTGCTTCTCGACGGCACAGTAGACGGGGTAGGGGTTGGTTGCCTTTTCGTTGGTGTCACCAGAAAGAGGGCGCAGCTCCATCTGATGAAACACAACATACTGTTTGAAGGTTTCTCAAACATTTAAAATATGTTGCACTTAAGATTGGTTCTAAGGAGTGAGAGTGGACCTGTTTCATGACCCCAGCAGAGGTAATTGCCCCCCAGACATCAGTGAGGGAGAAGTCCTCCTCAGTCGCTTTCTTGCCCAGCCAGGACAGAACCTCCTCTGGATCCACCTTTGAATTCTTCAGCTTGGACAAGGCACTGTCCATCTTCTTGCTCCACTCTGGGTCACCGTACAGAAAGGCCATGGACCTGACAGAGGAGACAGAAAGTAAGGAGAGTTGTCATGAATAACATGCAGTTACCAGACTCCACCAACCAGTTTTTGTTTTACCTAAAAACGAACAACAGACAACTCTCTCTCCTTCTGTTTCTCTGCGGGGGAAGGTTACTGTCAGTAGATTTGTCACACCATATAATTAACTAATCTGACTTTTTTAAAGTTACGTTTTGGGGCCTATTCACCTTTATTACATAGCACAGCTGAAGAGGGACAGCAAATGTGGCGAGTAGAAAGCTGGAGAAGACGTACAGCAAAAGGGTGTTGTTGGGAGTCACAACAGCAACCACTGCCATGGGGCCTGTGGCCTCTGTACATCGGGCTCATACCATACCAACCTCAGCCAAAGTGGTGCCCAGATTGAATTAGATTTTTTTTTAATTCCAGCTGTTCCTGAGATCCAGTGTTTACAAAAAAGGAGCCGTAAAAACCTCCTGAAACGATTGAAAATCCAAGATGGAGACATCCGAAGTGTAAAACTCAAAACTGTAGAGCTCCATAAACCAATGGATGATGTCATTGTGCCTACATTAAGCTAAACATGGCTTTGTAAACAGTAACTTCTTGAAGTGAGTATGTTTTCACCCTTAAGTTAGTGGTTAGCTCACAGCCAAACTCTACAGAGCAGCATGGCTGTTTCTTGATGTCTCTTATTAACAGGTTAATTTTAACATCTCAAAATTCAACCAAAGCTACAAACACTGCCCGTCCCAAAAAAAGTCACCAGCTGGATTTAACAAAGCAAGTAGGTAAGGGCCTTCCATTGGATAATTACTGCAGGGATGAATATGTTTCAGCTAGCAACAACTTATTTAACCCAAGCTGATAGGGGGAGTAGCTTCTCATTTCTTAAACAACAACGTCGGAAGACATTTCCCTCGGTCGTGGGAAGGATGCTAATCTGTTTCAGAAGGGTCAAATTATTGGCCTGCATCAAGCAAAGAAAACAACTGAGGAAATTTTCTAGGGAGCATAAAGATTAGACTCTGGAAGAAGGTCATGTGGTGGAATGAGTCCAGATTTACCCTGTTCCAGGGCGATGGGTGTATCAGGGTAAGAAGAGAGGTGGATGAAGTGGTGCACTCATCATGCCTAGTGCCTACTGTTAAAGTCTGTGGGGGTAGTGTTATGAGCTGGGGTTGCTGCAGTTGGTCAGATCTAGGTTCAGCAACGTTATGCGCACAAAGAATGAGGTCAGCTGACTACCTGAATACTGAATGACCAGGTGGCACAGGCATATTCCACGATGACAATGCCAGGATTGATTGGACTCACATTGTGAATGAGTGGTTCAGGGAGCATGAGACATCATTTTTATACCATCATTGATACAAGGTCTTGGTAAAAAATGAATGCAACTGTGGATGGAAATAAATGTTGTAACGTTGCAGAAGTTAATCGAAATGATGCCACAGCGGATGCGTGCAGTTCTCAAAGCTAAAGGTGGGCCAACGAAACATTAGAGTGTAGGACTTGTTTTTGGACAGGCAGTGTGTAACACTGGCAGTGTCTTATTTCTCATAAAAATGTATTTTCCCAACATCATGAGATGATTCACTTTTGACTTCAGATAACTTCTCCTATAGCCTCAATTTGCCTCCAAATGAAATCCCTGTTAGCTCACTGCCAGGATTTTAAAAACTCATGCATGCACCGTTAAGACGTCTGTATCTCCCTCCAAAATGACTGAAAAATTGTAAAATAAACCTTAGAAATGTTTGTATTCATATACTGCAGTATTCATTCCATAACAAATAGATTTCCAAAAGTGCTTCAACAGCGTCACACAACTCAACCAAACCTGCACACTGGACATGTTCACCCATGCATAACTTTAAGTTATACACGTATTGATGTTGATGGATGTGATAGTGAGTGTGGTTACCATGTTGACCCAGAGATTCCTCCCAGGTAGAGCATCGAGTCCAACAGACTGTCTTTTTCCATCTGATAGAGGGAACCCAACACACCCACGGCAGCTCTCTGACCCCCACCAGAAGCCAGCAGAGCGATGTTTGGAACAGAGTCCTAGTGGGACAATTTATAAAGAGGTGATTCAATTCAGCTGAAATTTCACTCTAATATTTTTGGGTTTCATTCAAAACTTAGGTTTTTAATGAGAATGTCACTTATGTGACTTGTCCCACTGTTGTAAAGCTGTTTTACAAACAAAGATACCACTCGGCTCTCTGGACCCAAGAACAAATCAATTTTCTGGGAGATCAAGATTATTTCTTCCACATTTTGGCCTCAAACTATGTTTTTACAGGCAAGAACAGGACCTTTGACACTCCTCTGAAACTGTCATGTGGGTTCAATACCTTGCCCAAGGCCTTACCTAAAAAATGCATTCAAACTTGTTTTAATGTGTCCTTTGCCTTTTTGATGAGCCCCAATTTAATATCAGTGTATGGGATAACACACAACAATGTTTGAATCCAAACAATCCACCTCGAGGTTATCAAAAGATGGTTATAAAAGAAACAAATATTAAAAGAGGTTCACGTTTATCTGCGGCAAATCTATCCCATGGCGTTCCACAGGGTTCAGCCCTTGGTCCTGCTCTTTTTTCCGTTTACAGTATATGCTCCACCTCGGCAAACGGCGACATAAATATATGCCTGCTATCATTACTATGCCGATGACACGCAACTTTACATCCCAATGAAACTAATGAACAATCAAAAATCATACATTAAGATTCTTTTAATAACTTTTAAAGCAAAACATGGACTCTCCCCACTCTATGTTGCTGTGCTTTTATGAACCTGGACGCAGTCTGAGACCTCTGGCAGTGCTCTGCTGGCTGTTCCAAGGTCCTGACTGAAAACCAAAGGGGACAGGGCTTTTTCAGTCAGGAACTCCTAAACTTTGGAACAGCCTGCCAGAGGAGACCAGACTTGCAGTCAATCCCTTGTTTTATTTCATTACTCAAAACACATTTTTACAGGAAAGTTTTTGTTGTGTGATTTCATTTAATTTTAACTCTGATTTTATGGGTCTGTTATTTAAGTCTGTATGCTTTAAAACATTTTATCGCTTCATTTTGTTAACATTTCTACTCGTTTTTATTGCCCATTGTGAAGCACTTTGTTACCTGTATTGAAAAATGCCATATAAATAAAGTACTATTATTATTCACAAAAACACAGAGCAAGGGCGTAGTTACAGCGGTCCTCTTCTTTCCATCTTACCTCCGCACATTTGACTCCCAGTCCATTGAGAGACTCCAGAACGATTTTTTTCCTCTTGTGAACATACTCCTGTTCACCAGCACACATACACTCAGACTTACGGACGGATTTCTGAAACACATAAGTTTGACATTTGAACCAACATCTTCTTTGTAGTTTCAGAGCCAGTGGTGGCCGGTTTTGGACCTATTGTAACCCTTGATTCTCTCCACTGGCTTCCTGAGCATTTTAACGCATCACATCATCAAATGTTGACACCATATGAGCCCTATCGCAGCTTTACATCCTCATGTGGGGCACCTACAGTCATTCTAAAGTCGAGGCTTAAATTGGAAGGGATCATGCTTTCTCTACCTCTTCTTAAAACTCCTTTACAGACTTGCTTTTATGTGATTACAACTTTTTAATTGCATTTATTTAACTTAATTAATTTGATTTAATTTATTTGTTTTATGACGTATCTATTTGTTTTTGCCTGTTTCATTTATTATTTTAACGCTCTTAATCTCTTTATTTGTTCGCAAGACCTTCTCTGATCCCTTCTATCGGCATGACGTCCTTACGTTTTTAATTCTATTTTGTTATTCATTCATTTCATTTAATGTACTGATCTAATTTATCTCATTGCTCCACACCCTTTTACCTGTTTTAATTTTCTCTGATGTGATTTTATTCACCTTTAATGCTCTTTACCTCTATACTAATAAGGATTTAATGATCTACTGTTGCATCTTTTTAATCTTTTATTTTGCATGTATCTTTTTTAATCTTTTATTTTGTTTTTCCATGGTTAAAATGTCTTGTCTGTTAGGTTTATTTATTATCTTCCTCCTAAGTTTCTGCCATGCTTTGTCCGTCAAATCACTTTGCAAAAAATTTTTTAAGTGTTATCTAAATAAAAGTTATTATTCTTTTTTTTTAAATTTAATTATTATTTTCATAGAACAACTGAGAAGAAATACTAGAGAGGATCATGCACATCATGACACTAAGTCAATATCATGCCTAACTCACCTCAGATGCAGCCGTCTCTCCCTCCATGTTGATTTCTTGTGCCAGAGCTCCAAAAATCGCAATCTTAAATATAGTCACCTTGAAACCTGTTTGTCAACTAAGGCACGCCTTGACCTAAACTCTGAAGTTGGCGACTGATCAGATCAGATCAAATGGTCCCTCCCTGAGGGACAAGTGATGGGGTAACAGATAACAACATACAATAACCCACTAACAGATAACAGCCTACTAACAATAAATAACAACGCAATAACAGATAAACCACCTCCAGCTCAACGCAGGAAAGACCAAAGACCAAAGAGCTGGTGGTGGACTTCAGAAGACGCAAGTCCCCTCCTCCCATATATATAGATATATATATTATATACTGTATGTGTATATATATATATATATATACATGTATGTATGTAATGTATGTATGTATGTAGTATGTATGTAGTATGTATATATATATGTGTGTGTGTGATTTTAAGATATGCTTATTTTTGCCTCTTTAATTTTAATTTTAATTGCTAATGAATGTTTAATAATTGTTACTTTATAGGCTCTTGTTTGCTTTATATATTTATTTTGCACTGTCTACTCTGTTACTGTAACACTTTCCCCGTTGTGGGATGAGAAAAGGAATTTTCTTATCTCTTATCTTATAACAACATACAACAACCTACTAACATTATAACAAAAATAACAGCCTACTAACAGATAACAAATAACCTAATACAGATAACAAATAACAGCCTACAAACAGATAACAAATAACAGTCTACAAACAGATAACAAATAACAGTCTACAAACAGATAACAAATAACAGTCTACAAACAGATAACAAATAACAGCCTACTAACAGAAAATAACATAACAGTCTTCTAAGAGATATCATCAAATAACAGCCTTCTAACAGATATCATAAAATAATAGCCTAACAACAGCTGCCTCTGGATTCCTGATCTCACACATATAGATTATTTCAGCTGTCGAGGACCAGATTTCAAATTCAAACCAGATGGAAAAAAAACAAGAATCAGAGTTTCCGAAGACAGATAACGGGCAATAGAGAGATGTCTAATGTATTTATATTAATCATATCGATAATAATTAGATTAAATATCAAAACCTAAAATTGAATTCATTTTAGGCCTAGATGCAATCTGGGTGGAGAAGCAGCTGTAATTCAATATAAAAAGAGGAATAAGGAGGTGTAAGAGCACGTCCACGATGGGTGGGGTTGCCAATGTGAGGCTTGATAAGGTCATGAAGTTACACAACAGAATGGGAAGGAAAAAAAGGGAAGCCCCCGTAAGCAGTTATCTGGAAAGGATCAAACATCCAGCCGTTGAATCTCTGTTGAAGCGTGAGAGAGATAACACTTAACGAGTTACATGGAAATCAAACCATTTCTCTGTAAGAGGGGGAAAATGGAGTGAGTCATGGTTTTCTGAAGAAAAAACATTCCTGACAGGTTGGTTCACACAAGTTATTATTGGTCTGTATCCAAAACAATCCATCTAAGGGGGATTAAAAGCTGTGAGAAAATAAAAGGACAGATTTTTCTTCTTGCAAAATGACTTTATTGATTGCCGTTAATCAAATGTCATCATCTTTCTCTTCACTACATGGCAGTTACTTTGTGACTTGACACTGTCTCTGTCTTTCCAGGTCATTGTTTATGATTCTCGCACAAACTGTTGTAACCATCTCACATTTGAATTACACTGTTTTTCATCCTGTGTATGTTTTTAGTAACCTGGTACAATTTTATCTGCGCAATAACTTACCTTACTATCTATTCATAAGCTAGAAGTACATAGTGTGTATACATCTGTAATATTTGCTATATTCTATTTCATTTTTTCCTTTATCATTATTATTATAATATTTCAACTATGTAAGTACAACTGTTGTATTACCCTCTCCCGTGTTGTAAGCTACTGGAACAAATAATTTCCCCCTTGGCACCTTTAAAAGACACGCCATGTTTGTGGAAAGTATGCTTTATAGAGGCTTGCGTGTCTAAAAGGGGATGAATGAGGAAAGGAGATTGAGTTACTGGCTTTGAAAGAGGGGGAAAAGGAAGGTGAGAGTCCAAAGAACTATCATGCAAATTTTCTCTATCCTTGTTTCAATCTTTCAGCCAAATGAGGAAATACAAGTCATGCAGAGCTCAGATAACGGTCAGAAACAATGTGCTATTCAGTGTTATGTATCAAGGGGGAGTTATAATGCTTTACTTCTCAAATTTCTTTTGCATGTTTTTTTAATGCCTCACCACGGAGCAACTGACGCGCATCATCCTGGTTTCACACACAGGATAGTGTTGGGAGGTCGCTCCTACCTGAAGATGGAGTTTACATGTTAGGGAGAAGAAGAAGCAGTTGATTTCGTGGTCAAAATAATCATATTTATTAAAAATATGAGTTCAGATAAAGGGTAAGACAGTCCTCTCTACTGTTAAGTATCTGCAGCAGGACGGTACAGACAAACATGGCTCCACGGTCTTAATGTTCTTCCACTCTCTTCAAAAAACTGTAAATCATGTAGCTGTGTGTTGGTAACTTAGCTGTAGTACTCAAGTGTTCTTGAGTTATGAGTTATGAACAGCTTGTGCGCCCAAACGATTGACAAACTATTTTCAGAATCTGTCTTTTCCTTCCACTTTATTTCATGACTGGGGAAATTTAGATCAACCTGAAAATGTGTTTTAAAAACCTCCAACAAACATGAGATTCACATTCCATGAAAACAAGTCTCTACTGTCAGATCTTTGCATAAGATCCCTGCAGGTGTGGACTCTGCAGAGTCTTGTTTGAGTTGCTTTGAGGGAGAGGAAAGAAGCCAGTAAGACAAAAGATGAACACGCCACAGAGGTTTTTGGCTTCAGGAAATCCAGTGAGCTGCGCCACGGTGCGTTCATGGCTCAGGTTTGTATGAGGAGGGGGGGTTTGTGCCTGGGGAGGTGTTCTCTGGAGCTGTGGACTCAGGCTGCGGGGTGGGACTGGCTGTAGATGCTGGCTCTTCTGAACCAGCTCAGGTTCGTCCTGGCCGGCCTGAGGTGGATGGACTAGGACGCGATCAATGATGCCAAAGTCCTGCGCCTCCATGGGGCTCATGTAGCGATCCCTCTCCATCACGCCCTCTACAGGGAAGAGAAAGGAGCATCCATTCAATACTGACACCTTACAGTACCATGAGCACGTTTTACATATGTCTACACAGCAGTTTATCAATGAACACCTCCTGATGCACTTCTCCACAGCTCAGCAATACTCCCTGTTCTTAACTTGTACACTTTGTTGAACATTAAAGCAGAAATAGTTTGCTAAAAATCTCAAAATGTGCCTTCATGAGTACTTTTCATTTCAGTGGAGTTATTTCAAAGTTTAACAAAAGGTGGCAGAAGAAGCAGAAAATGCAAACAGACATTTTATTCCCTGTATCAAGTTGTTTTGGCCAACATACTGAAACTAAATGTGTGAAGTGAGAGATTTTCTCTGTAGGCAGCAGCAGCAGTGACTTGTTAAACCTACCGATGGTTGCCAGAGGCTGCCCCGTGTGTTTGGCGTAGATGGTGTTGATCTGTCTCTTCAGCTTCAGGATCTCTTCAGCCTGGATGGCGATGTCTGTGGCCTGACCCTGCACACACAGAAACACAGTTTTTACTTTATACTAAAGCCTTCTGGAAACCCCTCTTTGTCAGGTTATTAAAAACAAGAGAGGAGACAGAGCCTTAATAAAAAAAAAATTAAAAAAAATTGTTTAATAAAAAAACAAAGTATGACAAAATTAAGAGACAATAATTCAGAATTCCAATTCTTAACACATAATTACAAATTAATCTCACAATTTGAATGTTTCACTCATAACTGTGACTTTTTATTTCACAATTATATCCTTTTATAATTTAATTAAAATTACTTACTCTATCATTTCATTTTTATCTCATGATTTGGTCTTTTAATCTCATAATTTTAATTTATCTCAAATTTTGATTTTTAATCTCATAATTTAAACTTTCAATCTCATAATTTAAACTTTCAATCTCATAATTTAAACTTTCAATCTCATAATTTAAACTTTCAATCTCATAATTTGGAGTTTAAATCTCAAAATTTTCAATTTTAGTATCATAATTTCTATTTTTGAACTCGTGATTTTGACGCTATCTCATGATTTATACCTTTAATCTTTTAATTTGGAGTTTTAATCTCAATTTCAACTTTTAGTCTCCTAATTTAAACTTTTAAACTCATTATTTTGACTTTTAATCTCAAAATTTAGATTTTTAAACTCATTATTTTGGCTTTTAATCTCATAATTTAGATTTTTTTAACCCATCATTTTGACTTTTAATCTCATAATTTTGATTTTTGATCTCACAATTTAGACATTCTCATGATTTAGACTTAATCTCATTATTTAGACATTTTATGTCATAAATTTGACCTTTTAACCTAACTATTTGGACTATGAATCTCATAATTTTTAAATTGAATCTCATAATTTCAATAATAATTTCAACAATATATAATTTTTCATCACAATCAAATCTCCTTTTTTTCATTAGTGTGGTGGAAAGTCTTTCACACTTCCCCTCTAAATGTCAGACCTTGTATTACTACCAGCCTACTGATTTCAGATCTGTATTAATGGACCCCCCGGTGAGTAGACCCCCTACCCTGGCTCCTCCTGATGGCTGGTGAACCATGATGCGGGCATTGGGCAGTGAATGCCTCATGCCCGACGTTCCTGCTGCCAGGAGCAGACTGCCCATGCTGGCTGCCTGACCGACACACCAGGTGGAGATGGGATTAAGGATGTACTGCATAGTGTCATAAATGGCTAGGCCTGCTGTCACCACACCGCCTGGAGGGAGAGAGAGGAGGAATATTAATTTTATGCACTCATACTTAAGCAAGATTCTTGAACTTAGGTTCTGAATCACAAGAGGGATCAGATCACTAAAATATATCTGTGTTATTTGATATCCTCATATTCAGGATGTTATGTTTTGTACATTCTCAGCTCCTTTCTGCCGCTCTTACCAGGACTGTTGATGTACATGTGGATTGGTTTGTTGTTGCTTTCTGACTGTAAGAAGAGCAGCTGGGCAATAACCAGGCTGGCTACAGAGTCATCGATCTGCGCAGAGGAGAGAGAGAGAGAGGGTAAATATCAAAAATAGAAACACACATTTCTAAAAGGTTCACTATAGTCACATCATGGAGACACTTACAGGACCCATCACACAGATGATTCTCTCTCTCAGCAGGCGAGAGTAGATGTCGTACGCCCGCTCTCCTCTCCCCTGGGAACAAAACAAAAAGACAGATTTGGTTTTAACTGCAGGAACACAACAAACCACTTCATGAGGGATTGTGTCGAATGAAAGAGCTGAACCGTTGTGTAGGGACACTTCTTTTGGTTGAGTTTTTAATCATATTATGATGTCATCACCATGCACAGGAGATATGAGACCTTATCCTCCTTTGTGTCTGTTTTTAAATTAATTTTTGACTGTTGCTGTATTTACAACGGCTGGGAAGTGCAATGCAGATTTACAAAGTTGGAGACAAATTTACAATTTGGAAACATTTTAAAATTTTATAAAGCAAAATTACATTTGCAAAACACTTTTACAGAGGACAGAACACATGTACAAGATTAGAAACACTTTTACAAGCAATGAGACCATTTTACAAGCAACGGAATATTTTAGCGGTCACGAAACAAAATTACAAACGTCAGATTCTGACAGAAAAGGAGTGGACCAATGATTTTCAAAAAAAGATGTCTGTAATATGAAAATGTGCAGCAGCCAGGGAATGCATATATATTTGACATTAATAACCATGTTTCCTCTAAAATATTTTGACTCAGACTGGTAAGAGAACACCTCAAAATGTGTTCCTACCAATCACAGCTATCTGATTTGGAATTTAAAATAAAAACCATTTATTTTGAAATACCAAATCAGATATAGCTGTGATGGGCAGAAACACATTTTGAGGTGTTCTCTTATCAGTCTGAATCAAAATATTTAAGGGAAAACAGGGTTGTTAATGTCAATATATATGAATTCCCTGGCTGTTGCACAGTTTCATATTACAGACGTCTTTTATTTTGAAAATCGTTGGTAAATTCCATTTTTTTCAGGACTGATAAAAATGTTCCGTCACTTGTAAAATGGTCTCATCGCTTGTAAAAGTGTTTCAGATTTTGTCATTTGTTGGGGCCTTGGTAAAAGGGTTTTGCTAATGTCATTTTGTTATATAAAATGTAAAAATGTTTTTTTCCAAAATGTAAATTTGTCTCCAACTTTGTAAACGCGTTTCATCCTTCGTAAATTTGCATTGCACTTCCCAGCTACCATAATTATTCCCTCATAGTCCCTCTTTAAATGTCACTGGAACATATCTTACAAACTGGATATCTCTGATCTTCCTCAGAGTTTTTGTAATACTCCCACGCTGCAGACATTTACTTTGGTGTATGAGCATGAAATGTGAACCAGCTGTTAGGTGAACTAGCTTTCACCTGCATTGAATTAATGCCAGAAAGATGAAGATAAGATGGGATAAGATACAGATAATCATCAGCTACAGCTTATGTTTGTACTTGTCTTTTTAATGCATTTGAGGACGCTCTGACTTGATGTTTCTACTGCAAAAAAGATGACATAGGATTATATTGATTACGTGACCCTCATAGTTTGTGTGCTCGTCAATGCATCAGCTGTTAGAAGATGAGTAGATGAGTATTATCTTCATCTGACTTACCGTCTGCTCTACAACTATGGGTATAAGAGGACTCCTCCATACAGGACTGTGGTGGATGGACCTGCTGTGCTTCAGTGTCAGGCCTCCAATTTGTAACACCCTCTGAAAAGCAAAAATTGGTAGATAAGTTATCATATATTTAAAAAACAAACAAATAAAATATAAATATCTCTTTGACAACTTTGCTATAGTTAAATATACAGATATTAAGCAGTTATTGCAGCTAATGTGGATCGTTTCTGTGCTGGAATGAAAATAGATCTCATCTTTGAAGACCTTGAACTGATACATGTAGATATACAATGCAACAATTCTCAAGCAGAATTCCATATTTCTATTTTTGTATTATTTAACTTCTATTTTATAATGTAAAACTACCTCTGCAACTCACCACTGCACTTTATCATATTTTTACCTGTACATATTAGTCAAGCTATTTGTTGTTTCTTTGTATTTATAGCTAAGGTTATTGTTATTATATTTTCATTTTATTTTTTATTGTAGTTCTTATTCTTATTCCTATTCTTATGCCTTGTACAAAGAGAGCACAGTTTACCAAAGTCAAATTCCTTGTGTGTTCAAGCATACTTGGCGAATAAAGCTGATTCTGATTCTGATTCTGATTCTGATTCTGATATGTACTCACAAAACTGCCTCTTTACATAACTTTAAGCGCAATATTTAACATTAATAACTACTGTTTTTCTATTTATAGTGTCTGTACAGCGGTGATGCTCTGCTGCATGTGCTTCAAACAGTGCTGAAAGGATTGTAGATGACGGAGTCATGGCACACAATAATACAAAAATAACCCTCTAGACTTCTGTCAGTGTGATAAGCAGCTTATAAATGTTTTTTAAAAAGAATCTAAAATATTTGATTCACTAAATTGTTTAAAATTATTTCAACTACAGTGCAATTATGTTACTTATTTAGTTTATTTGAGCGGTATAAATTGTTATATCTTTGTAAGAACAGCTGATTTTGTAACATAAGGTTATTCACTCTGTAAGAGACACAGTGTACACAACACCACTGTTATGTCATCCTTAAAACAACAAGGTGTGAAAATGTTACGGGTAAATTTACGATTACATTGGCTTTATGTCTTCGGAGAGAGGTATCATATTAAGGAGATTATTGTTTTAAAGTTTATCAGTGACGTTAGAGATGGAGCTGTCAGGTTTAGAGGTGATGCCATGAAGTAATGTTACACAAGCTAACTCAGAGCAAACACGCTAAACACGACCAGCTGTCCATAACAACACGAAAACACGCTTTTATCATCAACTTAATTACATTAAGACTGGTATTAAGAAGAAGGTTCCAGAAAAATAAGAGTAGTACTCACTCGTAACAGCATTTTAAAGTCTTTAAGGTTTTACTCCCCCCGTGTGTGACCCCGACGTGAGCCGGAAACAGTTCTTGTTTGAACTTTGAACCGTGTCTTCTTCTTCTACGCTTGAATTTAAGCAGTTGTTGCTGAAGCGCCCCCTGCCGGACTGTCTGTGGAGCGTTTCGGTGTTGAGTTTATATCAAACAACACATCAAACTCTGGCTATTCTATGCTCATAAAAGCCGACTCAAAACATTTAGTATAACAATCCGATACATGACTACCTTATAGTTTGATTTCGGTTAAATCCATCTATATTTAGTACATCTGCAGTGATTACTCCTCTGTTGAAAATTAGGAATCAGGAACGGGTCCATTGCCAAGGTTTGGTTTACATATACACACAGACTGTTTTACGTAGGTTCTTTTTATTTTATTTTTTTATTGAACATTAAGTAAAATACACAACATATCTATGAGGATAAACAGAATATACATCATAAAGAACATATCCTAAATAACCTTGAAATAACAAGATAAGAGATAAGATAAGATATTCCTTTATTTGTTCCACAACGGGGAGATTTAAAGTGTTACAGCAGCAAAGTAGATAGTGCAAAACAGTATAAAGTAAATAAGAGTCTATTAATAGTCATTATTAAAAAAGTTATTAGCAATTCAAATTAATAAGTAAAATAAGCATATCTTACGAAATTATATACACAACTAAACAAGTAAATTACAAATATTTACAAAACCAGTGATGCGGTGCACAGACTTGTAGCATAGGTACAAAACAATGTACAGAACCTAGAGGATGGGTAGAAAAGTATTTCACATGTAAGAAGAAGGGATGAAGTAATTATTGCACGTAAATAGAGTCTGATAAACAAAATTAAAAAAATAAAATATGTACTATATCTGGGGTATAAGTAACAAACAGTTTTTCAAATGTAAATTTTTAAATAAAATACAAGGTATATACAGTATATAACACAAAACAAAAGGAGAAATATAATTTAAAAAATACAAGATCATAATTTAAACCAAGAGTAAGTTAGAAAATTTATGTTTTATCTTTTTTGCAATCCTACTTGAGTTACACTTTTTCAGTGATGGAAAAAAGTCTTAAACTTGTGTATAAAACAGCTAAAGGAGGGTTGTTGTTTTATGTAGGTGCATACAATAAACAGAAATAGCACAGAAAAGAGAGCAAGCAAACAGCTTTACTCCTACTTTAGAGAAAAAAACAAGATAAAATAATGAAATAATAATTAAATGATATTTAAAGTGTACATTTTATAACAGTTAAGGCCATCTTGACTTTATGTTAATACTTTCCTTTAATATTTATATTCATTAAACATAAGAGTTTATGTGTTGTGGTGAACTTTAAAGCCTCAAATTATCTAATAGAATTTAGATTTAAAGATTTAAATTATAGGCCCACCTTGACTAACTAAATAAAAGTGACCAAAAGTTGCTTTTACATCAGTACAACTTTAGCATTTTTATCAACATTGATATAATATCAGAACATACTATATTGTCTAATATAGCAATGATCATGTTGAATAATGGCACATTTGTGGTCATACACTTACTGTGTAATGCACAGTATTAAATAAAATGTAAATGTCATTATAAAAGAAAATGTTAAGGATCTTCATTAGAACTACATTAACAAACTTAATAATAATAATAATAATAATAATAGTAATTAAAAAAAGTGAATTGTTAAATTCGTAACACACACTGTTTTGTTAAAGATTAAGAATATTTTATTAGAGTGTTTCTCTGTTTACTAAAGCAATATTTTCTTCACCATTAAAAGCAGGCTACAATAATTTACAACAAGTTATTTACAGAAACAACTCTGAACTCAATGTGTGTGTGCTTGAGAGTGTGTGTATGTGTGTGTGTTGATGGGTGGGTGGGTGTATAAAGCAGTGAGTGAATGGGCTTTTGTGTGTTATTAGCGCCTTGCACTGAAACAGAACTGACTCCTCGTGTCTCTGTCTCAGTCATGTCAAATAACAGCGCCGCCAGCAGCAGCTTAGCTCTCGCTCAGAAGGCCGTGAAGCAGCTCCGTTTGGAGGCCAGCGTCAGGAGGATCAAGGTACACGACACACACCGTACACATGCTTGTATCAAATCAAAATTCAGAGTATGTATGTGGTTGTAGAGTTCTGATTTGTGTTTCTGTTTAGTGACTACACACTTGTTTAGATTTTTTGAAACTCCATAAACTTCAGCTACGAATAAGAAAACTTTTTTCCAACACGATAGGTTTGTGTGAGAAGTTATTTAAAACCCAGGGTGTTGTATCCTGGTGTGCAAAGTAGTGCAGTGAAATGGTAGCAAACAGACGTCTCTTTGCGAGAGCAGCACAGTGAGATCTTTGTTGATTGTGCTGCAGACTGCTGTGATTGATTTAGAACAGAAGTCAGACCAGCTTCAAGTGTGTCTGTGTTACACATGGAGCAGTGGGCTGCAGAAGAAACAAATCACAGAAATACTTGACATTAGTTACAGTCGCAAAGGTAGTCAGTAAACAAGCAAACAGGATTTCATACTTCACCTTGTGATTGATAGTCAGGATGATGGAAACACAGCTGGTGAAGGCTCAAATGATTTTGAATGAGTGCTGTGGTGTGAGGTGGGGGACACTTTCAATGTTGTATCGTCAGATAAATTGTATATTTGGATTAAAATGACTCACAGTTACAAACAGTTTTAAAATTGCCCCAGAAGATTGCTAAAGTCCATTTCTGCAAAAGTGCAACTCAAAGTCTGTCCACGAGAAGTTCTTGTTCTTGTCACTGACAGGCTCGTACTGTTATTCAAAGAGTCTGACAACATTACAGAAATGATCCCCACAGAGAGAGATCTTCAGCTCATCTAGCGCTCTCTTCTAAGTTACTAAACTCCACAAATAATGTAAATGTACCTCAGAGACACAGGTGTTATTGGTTTATCAATCCATATCATCAATCTATTCGAATTAGCTCCAATCCATAACAAATGTAAGACAGTTCACCTTAAAAGCAGGTCTAAGCTGTACATTTTGTAATATTATTTACAAAGACCCAACGTCAATCTACCACGAGGGGGCCTTTGGCAACTCTTGACAACAGTGGCAAGGAAAAACATTCTCTAACAGGCAGAAACCTCAGGCAAAACCAGACTCATGGTGAACAGCCATTGTTGTGATGGTGTTGGATAAAGGGATGGTGCGATATCATCTCTCTGTCTTTTCATCCCCTTTATCCCTCTTTCCAACCCCGACTCGATCGAGGCAGATGGCTGTCTAACATGATTCCGCTCGAGGTTTCTGCCTGTTAAAGGAAGTTTGTCCGTGCCGCTGTAACTTGCTAAATGCTGCAAAGTGCTCTGCTCATGGTGGATTAAGAGAGATCAGACTGAGTCTTACCCTGTCTTGATGTTGGGTCTTTATTAATAATGTAACATAGAGTACAGAGCTAGACCTGCTCTGTTTGTAAAGCCTCATCAGATAACGTTTGTTGTGATTTGATGCTATATAAATAAAGATTGATTGATGGATGGACAGACAAAGAGTAATAATTTCTGCCTCTACCTGGATTATGTGTTATTAGATAAATACATGTATACATACACTACCAAACAAAAGTTTGGACACACCTTCTCATTCAAGGTTTTTATTTATTTTGATTATTTTCAACATTGTGGTTTAATACTTAAGACATCTAAACTATGAAATAATCTGGTTTTGCCATAATATGGGTTACAACAGTAGTCAAATAGGGCTATCTATTGTGTACTAACCCTACCTCTGAACAACACAACTGATGGTCTCAAACACATTAAGAAGGCAAATCATTCTACAAATGAACTCTTGACGAGGCTCATGTTAATTAGAAACCATTCCAGGAGACCACTTCATGAAGCAGACTGAGAGAATACCAAGAGTGTGCAAAGCTGTCATGAAGGAAAAAGGGGGCTACCTTACAGAACCTAAAATATAAAACATATTCTGGTTTGTTTCACAGTTTTTTGTTAATTACATAATTCCATATATGTTATTTTGTTGTTTTGATGTATTTGGTATTAATCTACAGTGTTTCAAATAATTAAAATAAATACAAACCCTTAAATGAGAAGGTGTTTCCAAACTTGTGACTGGGAGTGTATACACAAATGTTGCTCCAAAGTACCCTTCAAAACACAAAAGTCCTTTTAACCCTACGAGAAATACAGAGCAGAACGTTCCTCATCTAATATAGTGTCTCCAGAAATGTAAAATGTTACATTCACATTAAATAAAAAGAGCTGACATCAGAAATGTGTTGTGTGTGGCATTCAAAATATGTTATTAGTCATATCTGAAAATGTATTATTTCAATCTTATCTGATAGTGTCATAGTGGTCCCATTCTGGATATCAGATATGCTCCCGATATGGCATCCTAAGTGCTGTAGTTAGACAATATCCAGTACATCTCATATCATCATACTTAAAAGAATCGAACACACACTCATACAAAGACAGGGACGGACTGGGACTACAAAACAGCCCTGGACTTTGACTCGGCCGGCCCACAACAATCGGTTCGCGGAAACTCATCAACGCCTGGCACAGCTGTCACAATACTTTAATCATGACTCACGACACTATACCATCCAAATTATACTGATGTTGACTAGATGTTGTGTTACGAGCATAGTATTCTAGTCTTACTTTGAATACTCACAAAGTTATTCAGGTTGCTACATTTTTTTTTATCTATACCCAGTTTGTGTTGCTCAGTACAATTCAAAAATGAAATGAAATAAAATAAAGTGAAACAATGCTTGTGCTTTTACTTTTTAAAGTTTAGGTAAAGACTTTGAATACTGAAGTTACATTTGTAGTGGTGTGTTTTACATTATTATTTGCAGTAAGATTAATTACTGCATAAATTAATTAAGATTATTAGTAATAAAGTAATTTTAAGATTGCATGGAATAGATGATATATGCTGTTATAATCAATTGGATACGGGTCGTTGAAAAATAAGCCTCAAAAAAGTTTTTTTTTTTAAGTATTTCCAGAATGGTTGCAATGCATATTTTTGTGTCTGGAATAATATGTTCAAACAAGGCTTGTTTGAACATATACCATTTTTTTAAAGCGTTTAAATTGTTGTTGTTTTTTTACCCTTTTCTTAACTTGAACACCCAAAAAATGTCAGATGGAGCAACCAGATATTTGTCAAAATATATGTACTTACCTATCATTTATTCTAACTGAAAGTTTAAGGAAGTATTCCTTTACAATATTAGGATTTTTGCATTATTTTGGCCAGGTATAAATATAATTTTTACAATTTTATGTTGGTTGTACCACCTGACATGGAAAGTGTTACCGTCCACCTATAAGTTGATAAAAGCTTTTCTATTGTTATTTAAGCGAAATCTACAAACCTTTTAACTCAGCCAGAAGAATTATTTAATATGTTGAAGTCCATTATAACTAGTTACTTTCAAAATGTAAAGGTCCATTAGTACGGTGGTGCCACCCTGACATTTGAGAACATGCAAATTGCCGGACAAAAGTTTTTAAATAACCTTAAGTGCCTTAAAACTATTGATATTTATGAAATTATGTTTATTTCAAAGCTCTTACATGTAAAATCATGCCATGGTGTTTTAATTTGAATTTATTATTATTAAAATACATTTTTATAGTGTTTTAAGTCAGTTCACTTGCTCGGAGGTTGCACCACCGGACATTTTTAGGGTTTGAGATACTTTAAAATAAAATAAATCTCAATATTTGAATGTACTGAAATTGTATTCAAAATAAGCAGGTTTTATAGAATCAATTGATGTATGTCTTAAAAATAACAAATTATTTCAAAAGAAAATAATAGATTCGGACACAAAAATATGCACGTCATGTCAATGACCAATACATAAAACCATAAAAAAAAATCATTCCATCATTTGTTCAGGTTCAGCTTAGACCGAGGGCAGAGGATGACACCCACGCCAGCTCAACCTTAAATTTCTTTAAGCGCCCCAAGTCAGACAGTCACAGCCAAGAGGTTTTTATTTCTTACCACCCTCAGAAAAATGTATGTTCTTAAAAAATACCAAAATTAAACCAGAATCAGAATCTTTGTTTCCCCCGATATAGTGTAAAAACAAAACTTGTCTTAAGGAAAATGATATTGTTTATTTTCTTTGAAGAACCTATTTTAAAAGGTTGTGTCACGGAAATGACTGTATAGATAAGGTTCTCATCAGTGACATTTTGAGTGCCCTCAGTTCTTCATGGACAGTAAAATAGATCTGGTTTAGCGCTCATCAAAAAGTGCAAATAAATGGCAGACCACAAACCAAACAAAGTGATATGTGGATAATTTTCCAGGTCTCTCAGGCTGCTGCAGAATTGAAGACTTTCTGTCTGCAGAATGCTCACAAAGACCCCCTCCTCACCGGGGTTCCCTCCAGTGATAACCCTTTCAGACCTCCAAAGTCATGTGTGCTCCTCTGAGGTGTGAGTACAGCTCTTCTATTATTGACCGCTAATATTTGCATTCCCTCTTTTTCTTTTCTGCCCTTCTATGTTATACCCTCCCCCTCTTCTCCTCTACTAAATAATGACCCTGTTTTAAGTAAGAGCACAAGACTCATCCCCGTAAGCTAAATATGCTTCCTGTTTGTTTTTTTAGGGCTTTGTAAAACATCCAAACATGCACTTGATCTGATGTTCATCATGTGACCCGCTGAAGATACAGAAGCAAGGACGCAGAGAGTCAGCAAAGCGACTGAGGAATGATGCAGACAAATCCAGTTTTTAAACAAGGATTTCACACTTACTCTGACAGGATGAGTTTATGAAGACTTTGGAATTTTCCAGGATTCAAAGTTTAGATGATAGCAGATTTATAGCGGCCTTAATATGTGTTCTGTTGACCATATTCTCTCGTTGACCTCGTGTTATTTTTGCTGTGATAGCCGCACTGCACTTTATAAAGCGGTTGCAAATTTAAGAGATCTTTGAGTTCATAAAACACGCTTAGTGTCTCATGAAAGTCACACTGGTAGATTCCTGACTGATTGCAAGCAACGCCCAAAGCGAATCTAAAAATTAGACTCCATGTGTTTTTTTATTCCTTCTTTTGCACGTTTTCAATAAACATCCAATCTCTGCCACACGTGATCACAACCAGACAGAAACCTTTTTGTATCCTCACTTTGGCATTTCCTTTCATAACAGCGTGCACTCAGAGACAAGGTTTGGTTAGATTCTGTTTACCAGCAGCTGCATTTTGTGAGTTTTTTTTACCCCATTTATTTATTCCATATTTCAGAGTAACAGGAGGAAAAATAATTCATTTAGCTCTTAATCATGTAAAGCTACAAGAAAGCTATCAGAAGGACAATATAAAGCCAGAAAATAAGCCCCCCCCCCCAACTAGGTTTGGATTAATAAATCAGTAAACATGTATCAGTTAATTCCCTATAACTTTTTCTTGCATTTTTATTATCAAGCAATAAACGCTACCACATATTGTTTATGTCATGTGTTTGTGAAGCTGTATGGGGTATGAAAGATACTGATCTAAAGATATCTTACCGCAAATTGCAAATAAATCAGATTAATATCACCTGACTTGTGCCCTCTGGTGAAAAACCCCCAAGTTTTTTTGTTTTTTTTCATGACACATAAAGTGTAATTTCAAAAAACACACTGACATTGCCGAGCACACTGACAAAACGTCATTCTGGTGATTCTTTGTGTAAACTTAACTAAAGCATATAGTATATAGTATACCTTTGTGAGTAACAGTGATATTGTCTCTTCAAATAAATGTGTCTGACTGATTTTTTTCTACATTAAACTCACTTTACATATTATTTGTTGAACCTTGCATACCTGAGCACAAACACATTTGTTTGCATTTGTTGCCAATTTTATTTAAGATGCTTCTCTCTAGATATACAATGGTGGAAAAAAGTTTTCAGACACCCTTAAAATTGTACAGAATCTCAAATATTGTCATGAAATATTTGTAGAAAAATATTTTTTTGTGTTTCAAGAATTAGACAGACATAAACAAATACAAATTATATATTTTCTGTTTATTGTTTACAAGAAAAACTAACAAAATAAATTCTTGACAGTTTCAATATGTCAGTTCTCAACATTGTTGGTAAAGTCAACAAATAATAGAGAATGTGTTCAAAACTGAACAAAAAATAAATAAATCTGGCTGTGACTGTACTAAAAGAAGTTGCACTTGAAGACCTAAGAGTGATTCTCAATGCAATATATCACAAATGCATGGGGTGTCCTAAAACTTTTTTCCACCTCTCTCTCTCTCTCTCTCTCTGTCTCTCTCTCTCTCTCTCTCTAATAAATTATTCCCAAGGTCATTTTGTCTTATTGTTTCCTCGATTTTTCATGCTTTTTTGTTGTTGTGATTGTCATGATTGGCCTACTTTGTTGTTGTTTGTTTTGTTGTTGTTGTTGTTTTTAGTATTTCTTATGGTAGCCCTGAGAGCTCACAGCACTGCAACTTAAGAAAACACATGCAAAAAGACAAAACACAAGCAAATTAAGAAACATCTTCATCATGTTAAAAACACATGCACAGCATTTAGAAAACGCGCTCCAATAACCACAAAATAATACATTAGAAAAACGCGCTGCAAAGACCACAACATAATACATTAGAAAAACGCGCTGCAAAGACCACAACACAACAGAAGTATTTCCAGAGGAAACTTAAAAGTGATGCACAAGTCCGGACGGACGTATAGGCTGAATCATGAGATCACAATGTTAAAATAAATCAAAAACACTTACTTTTTTATCTTATCTTTATCCCAGCATCACTGAAGGTAGATAACATTAATAGTGCTGCGTTTTTTTTATGTGTTGTGGTCTTTGCAGCGCGTTTTTCTAATGTGTTGAGGTCTTTGCAGCGCATTTTTCTAATGTATTGTGTTGTTGTCTTTGCAGTGCGTTTTTTGAATGTATTATGTTGTGGTCTTTGCAGCGCGTTTTCCTAATGTGTTGTGTTGTGGTCTTTGCATTGCGTTTGTCTTATCTGTTGTGATGTGGTGTATGCAGCGTGTTTTTTTAATGTGTTGTGTTGTGGTCTTTGCAGCGTGTTTTTCTAATGTATTGTGTTTTGGTCTTTGCAGTGCGTTTTTCTAATGTATTATGTTGTGGTCTTTGCAGCGCATTTTCCTAATGTGTTGTGCTGTGGTCTTTGCATTGCCTTTGTCTTATCTGTTGTGTTGTGGTCTTTGCAGCGTGTTTTTTTAAATGTGTTGTGTTGTGGTCTTTGCAGCGCATTTTACTAATGTATTGTGTTGTGGTCTTTTTGCATGTGTTTTCCTAATGTGTTGTGCTGCGGTCTTTGCATTGCATTTGTCTTATCTGTTGTGATGTGGTCATTGCAGCGCATTTTTCTAATGCATTGTGCTTTGGTCTTTGCAGCACGTTTTTCTAATGTGTTGTGGTCTTTGCAGCACGTTTTTCTAATGTGTTGTGGTCTTTGCAGCGCCTTTTTTTAATGCTGTGCATGTGTTGTAAAATTGCTGAAGATTTTTCTTAATTTGCTTGTGTTTTGTCTTTTTGCATGTTTTCTTAAGTTGCAGTGCTGTGCAGGGCCACCGTAATTTCTGTATATTTGGAGTCAGAATTCCTCCATCTTTGGCTTATGATTTCTGTTGTCTGTCTGATGAGATTCAATTTGATGATGAAATATTTCCTGTAATATTAGTCAGAAACATGTGTTAGTCAGAAAAACGCTCCTGAGGTATGAGGTCATGACGTACGCAGCCCGTGTTTACGTCGTTCCCGCTCTCGGCCGTTGGGTATCGCTGTTGCCGCGGCTCCTCGTGTTGATGCCCGAGCCGCTGCTCCCAGAGAGCAGTGCGTTGGTTGGATGTGAGCGCCACCGACCTGCTGTCTCTACTTCCAGATCGAAGATGGCGGTCTCGGTGTTCCCCGGCGTGCGGCTCCTCTCCATCGGAGACGCGAACGGAGACATCCAGCGGCACTCGGAGCAGCAGCCCCTGCGGTTAGAGGTGAAGAGCACACAGGATGCTGCTCTCATCAATCTCTCCAATGGTGAGTTGACCTTTCCCGCTGCCGCTGCTCGGATGATCGGCCTGTGCGTGTGCTAATGCTAACACAGCTAATCTGGCAGTACGTAGCGCTAGCCTGAAGAAGCTAACACATCCTGAGAGACCACGTCGCCTCCCCCTGTTCATCACGAGGGAGCCCCAGAAAGTCCTCGTTTTTCTTCTTCTGATGTTGTCTTTAGGCTCGTTTATATCAGACCCCCGGCTTCCTCTAAATCTCACTACTTTTAGATATTTCTAAAAACATTCTGTGAAATACTTGAGCTTACTTATCCACATAAATATTGAGGGCAGCTAAGTGAGGTTAGCGTGTAGTTTAGTGCTGGTTAAACAATGAGTGCAGCCCGGCTCAGTGATGCGCCAACGGCTCATTCCAAGGTCTCTGCCCTTCATGTTTCACTAACACTTATTTTGTCTTTAATTCTTACTGATGACTAATTAACATTAATGTTTGAGTCCTGAAATCACACTGCAATGTTATTTAGCTTTTAGCTCCTGGATTAGCTTGTCCAGGTTGTTTGGAATAGTGATGGGAAATCCGGCTCATTTTTGGGAACCGATCATTTGACTCTGAAGAGGGTTATAACGGCTCAGTTTTCATTACTTTGATTTACTTACTTCGTTTTGACTTTCTGTTTTCAATTTTAATTTACTATTCATTCATTTTCACTGCTTTTTTGAGAGCAGGTTTCTTTTTTTTAATGGTAATTTTTAGTTGAGATTTTTTTTTTTTTTGTTTTAGAGGTAGTAGTAATCGTATTTATTTCTTTATTAGGATCCTCATTAGCTTCCACATTGTGGTTGCTAGTCTTCCTGGGGTCCACACAACCAAACAAAAAAAAGAAAAGAAATATTAAAAATCACACATTATCCATAAAACAAAGATGCAGTAGCAGCCAATTATAAAAATCAAGAATGTAAATGACAAATAAACTAAATATCTGAGCAAATAAATGATGTGTAGCATTAAACTGCAAAATGATGGAAACAAAAGCAAAATTGTCACAAACACATGGCACCAAAAATTAACAAAACAAAGATTTTCAGTGATTACATCATAAAGTCTATGAGAAATTCATCAGCATTTGTTGAAGTGACTTTTTAAAAGAAAAACTATTTTTAATCATTCTCATGTTGGTGGGGAGTTTATGCCAGGCATAGGATCCTCTAAAAGAACAGACTTTAACATACAATTAGTTCTAGGACTTGAACCAGTGCTCACATGACGTTTTGTATACCTGTGATTAAAACCAGAATATTTGAGTCTACCACAAAATAACTGGTGTGCTATTCCATATAACAGTTTGCATAAATGACAGGAGACATGATTTGAATTTAGCCTCCACAGTTAGTCAATATAATCTTTTAAGAATCTCAAGCACATTGGTACGAAAAGAACAGTTCAGAGCCAATCTAGCAGCTCTATTTTATACAACTTGAAGTAGTGTTAGATGTTTTTCAGCAGCACTTGACTAGATAAGCGGACAGTACTCAACGTGTGATAGAACAAGTGACCTAACAACATCTTCCATGACAGAAGGTGGAACAATCCAGAACATTTCCTTGAAATAGCTTTCCTTTTCCCATCTTGGAGACAATATAAAAGTATGGCCAGACTCAAAAGAACCAGGAATTAATCTTATGTAACAAAAACTCAAAATCAAACCATTACAAAATGTATTAAAAACCACAATATGAACAACCACCATCATCCATAAAAATCTAACATCACAAATCGTGTATTTGTCAATATGTGCCACAGTTTGTTTGTTTTATACGTATGAAATCAATTGACAAATATGAAACTTAAGACCATTCCTCATAGTTTGAGATCATATTACTAGTTTCAATGTAGTTTCAGTTAGTTATGGTATTGGAAAGCCTCATTTTATCTCTTGGTTGGCAAACAGTGTAAGACAATGTGGTTGTTGTTGTTGTTTTGGTAGCTTTCATTAACAATAATAAGCATGGCCCGATCAGTACGCTGAATTTTTTAGCTACCAAAGTACACTTATTTAATTCCCACGTCTAACTTCTACCAGTCATTTGGTTTTAGTAATCTTTAAAGTGGTGCATGGGCAAAAATATTATTCAAAGCATTTAATAGTATTATACTTCACTTAATTGTCTCCAAAATTACATATGGTTTTGTTTCCCATGGTATGGTTTTGATATTAATAAGTATCCATAAGTATTTTATAGGAAAATTCAAAAATATATCTAAAACATAGAAATGATCATCATAACCATTTTTTAATTCATTGCTGACATATATTTCATTCACGTTGTGTAAATTGAGAATACTTCTGCTCCATACAAAACTCTTACTGTAATGTCAAATTATGTATTAAGTAAAATATAAAAGAAAGAAATAGTCTGTCAGACGAGATATGGCTCTCCCGCTCACAAACAGGAGTTGGCCTTTAGAGCAGACTCGTCCAGGAAAGACACATCAGTAGTTGGGGAGCCAGGAGCAGAGGGCATGGCTCCTGACCCGCCGCTGTGCACTGTGGTCTGACCGGCTGTTGCAGTTTTAACTCAACATTACAGCTAGTAGCACAGCCTTATAAAAGCAGTGGACGATCAAACTTTTGAACCTTTTATTTTTTGGGGGGGAAATACGGCCATCAGGTTTGAAGTGGTTCAGAAAGAGCGAGCCCTCATTACTTATGCAGCTTTGTTCTCATTGGAACAATAGCCGGGACCCCGCCGCCTCCTGCCCTCCTGTGAGGAGACAGCATCAGAGCCGCTCTGCTGCTTTTCTTATTCAATGGGGTGTCCTGCTGAAAAGAACAGACCTCCTCTGATGGGATGCTCAAGTGAAAGAAAAGAACCCACATTCATTGTGGATCTTTTTGGAGCGGTCCTGCATCAGCACAGCTTTAGCGGCGCACATTAAAAAAGATTAAGTTTGTGGGAATCAAGGCTATTAGTGAGAAAATACAATGAGTCAGAGAAGTTTAAGTAACCACTAAGAGCTCCTTAAAAAATTAAGAGTGTATGTTATGGATTTTTATAACTTAGTCTACAAATATCTTCTATCTGGCCAATAAAAGATATAAAGATGAACGACTCCTTTTAAGACTGGTGTAAAGATTGTGTCTTGTATTAGAGTTGATAATATTTCTTTTTGTCATTTAAGTTTTTTATTAACTTTTCATTGTATTACAGATAAAACAATAATGAAAAGAAAGAACAAAATCAAACAGAAATATAAAATACTGGGACACATTGCACAGGCCAGACAGACAGGATACATATACTGACAGGACATCTCTTCAAAGAGAAAAAGTCCATTGTATGTTGTGACTGGAATAATACAGTGTTAAAGTAATAGTCATACCGGAGATCCTTATACTGTTCAGATCTCCACAGTGTCTCGGTCAGTTTTTATGTGAGCCCAAAAGCAGTCCCAGGAGGTGGTCCCACCTTCTGTATTACCTTTTAATCTGTGCATCATGGATTTGTAAGATGCCGTCTCTATAATTGCATCTACCCAGTCTTTCAGACTCGGGCTTGTGTCAGATTTCCAAAGTCGTAAAATAATTCTGGATGCAGTGATCAAACCAACCATAATGACAAAAAAAAATCACTCTTTGAAACATTCTGTACTTGAGATTTATCACCCAGAAGACATAGATCTGGGGTCAGAGGGATCTTTGAACCAAACCAGCTGCTCAGAGTTGATAATTTTTCTAAACACGAGACCTGTTTCACAGATTTCTAATTATAATCGACTAAAAGGTACAAATGTTCGAGTTCAGTGTAACCCTTGAGGCAAATGCTCCAGTTTAAAGTAGAGACCAGACTCAAATAATACAATCAGTCATTTCACAGTGTAGGAGTTGCAGGTCTTCCTGGATTGGTAAGTCTGCGTCTTTTACTATGAGTTTGATTTTTGAGTTGGGTATGAACTTGCCCTTTCAAAATCCATCAGTCATAAATTAAACTAAGGCGAACAAACTATAAAAATGGAGGCAGAGGTAGAACAGCAGCCTCAGATGTCTGGAAGGTTAATGTAGCTTGGTGGTTTTGTGGAGAGTGATGTAACAGCTGTTACCGGTTAAAAGAGGAGCCCAACAAGCTTTGAGGTTTTTTTTAGTCACCTCAATATCCTTTATATACAACGCACAGTATAAACTTTCTATTAAGGGAGAACTTCTTCATGCATCAGAGTCTGTTTGTGAGTCTTAGGTGTGATATTTACTGAGGTCTTTGAACACCCCAACTTCTGCTCGGTCAGTCTTCTCCAAAGAGTTGTTCCAGAGGGGTTTCCCAAGCTGAAGTCCAGACATCTGGAAGGCCCCACTTTGACTGAGTGTGAATTTTAATCTGTTAATTTCGTTGGCTTCAACTAAGTTTAGTCAGCAATCCTGCTAAAGATCCTGCCGTGCTAAAAATAAAGAATTCCTTCTGCTCAGAGGAGGCTAACATTATAGACACTCTGCTTATGTAACATGAAATCCCTGCATGAGAGTTAATTATTTATCATGTTGCCGTCATCTTATAGTCAGGCTGAGCTTATGTAGGCCTGCAGAGCACGTCATCCCCCTGTACCGAGACTCACTGTGGGGTTTAATCCTTGTCTGAAAGAAGAGCAGCCTGTCTGACGGATGGATCAGGGTGCACTTTTATGAATGTTTACCCCATAGAAACAAAACAGGGTTACATTTACCCAGACTAAATTTAATCTCACAGTTTAAGAGATGAAAACATGACATCAGCGTGCCAAGAGCCCAGACTTGAGAGATTGACGGCTCAGTTGTAAGCTGTTAAAATGACGAAAGTAAACGTCTGGCAGCTCAGATAAAAGATTAAACGTAGTTCAGTAGTCCAACGGTTTTGGAGAGGTTTATTGTTGGTGAGAAATAAAACACAAACAGAATTTATTAGCTGACCTCAGTTAAAGAAATACCGGACAGATGAATGCGATCAGTGACCGACAATGACTTGTGAACGTGAGTTCGGATAGTAGAATCACATATCATTATGATACATGGGGCGCATTAAAGCCAAGTAACTGTGATGCTCGACTCACTTTATTTATAAAGTAGCTTTCATACATACAAGCATGCAGCCCAAAGTGCTTCACAAAAGTAGGGCCCTATGAAATCTGTTTTATTTTTTCCAAATTCCATTTTTTTTCCATTTAAATTTTTTGGAATTCTGCTTTTTTACCCTTTAACACTTATTTACCACCATTTAGTGTGTTCTTTTTGTGTCAGTGAATAAAATATCCGTTAATGAAATGAGATCAGTTGAAGATAAAAGGATCAGATAAATACAAGTAATAAATAGATAACTAAATACTTAGGGTAGATCAATGGTGTTAAAACATTGATATGATAATTATAATATAATAATGCATAATAACAATGCTCCACTCTTTTTAATTTCAATCAATCAACCCACCTGGAGCAAAGAAGCATTTATCAAGTTACTGCAAGGACAAACTTCCTTTAACAGGCAGAAACCTCGCGCAGAACCAGACTCATGTTAGACAGCCATCTGCTGAGACCAAATTTGTTGTTTATTGTAAGGCTGTTACTTACTGCATATCAATCGATCAATCTTTATCTAGATAGCACTAGATCACAATGAATATTATCTCAAGAGGCTTTACAAACAGAGCAGGTCTAGACCGTATTCTGTTATATTAGTAACAAAGACCCAACATCAAGTCAGGATAAGACTCAGTCTGATCTCATATTAATCCACCATGAGCAGAGCACTTTACAGTATTTCGCAAGTTACAGTGGCAAGGACAAACTTCCTCTAACAGGCAGGAACCTCGAGCAGGACCAGACTCATGTTAGACAGACATCTGCCTCGAACAACTTGGTGTTTATTATAAGTTTGAAAAAAAGAAGCCTCAAAATGCAGATTTCTTTTGTTATATCTGATCATTTCCCAGCTGTATGAGGGAGTGTGAAGGAAAACTACAACACTCACTTTGAATAAGAGCCATTATTTATTCAAAAACATCCCTCGCTAAGGGGTTACTGATGTGACTCTGTCAGCATCCAGCTCCCACAAAGTCACCTGTCATAGCCCGTCCAATCAAAAACAACATTATAATAATGTAACGCAGCGTCTGCCTGTCTGAGCGGCGGCTGAGCCGTGATGGCACTCTTTAATCGAGACAGGAATAAAATCACTAACCGGATTAGTGATCCTGTTCAAAACCTGACAGCTGCAACAACTCAGTTTATCAATTTATTATCGGGACAGAAGCGCCTTTCTCTCCCTCTCTCCCTCTCTCTCTCTCTCTCTATCTCTCTCCTCTCTCTCTTCTCCTCTCTCTCTCTCTCTCCGCTCCTCTCTCTTCACTAGAATGTGGAAGTAAGAAGATACAGACATTTCAGCTGTGTGTGTGTGTGCGTGTCGTTTTCTCATGCTTTTGATCAAAAGTGGATGTTCTTAAAGGGAAAATATCCCGCTGACTCATCAAACAGGATGTCCACTAGATTTCACAAATGTAGGTCAGTTTAGTTGTCACAGTTAGTTATACTCACCGTTTGGAAGCACTCGTGTAACGCTCTCTGCTCCTCTACTTCATCACGGCTGAGAAAGTAAGCCTCTAGAAGATAATCATCAGGGTTGTTTTTGTTTTGGACTGAGATGACTGGTTTAGTACGGGAAGTCTACTGGACGAATTTTGAATGATCGGGAACATTTTACAGGCCAGGTAGAGTTTAGATAAAAACAAGGGAAAGATGCTCCAAGTGAGCCGGGCGGCAGGATATAAGAAAACACTAAGATTATGATGTCAGTGAGTGGTTTTTATGTTCGTATAAATAATAAATAAGCACTATTCTACCTTGATCTCACACTGTGTTCAGCAGCTCTGACACCGTCATGGAGAAGAAGAGAGATGAGACGCAGAGAGTCCAAACGTCAATTTTTCTAACAATGTTCAGAGTTACATTAATCAGTCACATGATCCGCCCTCTGAGTGGATCTTCAGCATCCACACTGGAGTGATTCTCCCACATCACTCTCGCCCTGTTGGTGAGGGTGAGGGTTAGGGCCCGTGTATGAGGCCACAGCGACGTAGACCAGCATCAGGACAAAGTGCTGCCGGTAAAACCCTCATTAGAGATCTGCCTCGTGTAACTCGGTGCCTGCGTCACGCACAAGCGGCAACCTCCGGTCTAAAAATATGATTCCAATGCGGAAGTGCTAAAAACTGCAGTTCTTCGAGGATCTGCTCAAGGCTGACCCCGGAAGTACTGGAAACCACATACAGACTAATTCAAAAAAGCCGATCTTTACAGCAGAAAATAAACATGTTTACAGCCTGGTACAAAAGACGAGTGTAGTCTGGATAGCTCATTTCTAGATCGGTACACACTGTACGGGAGTTAATTTTTTTCTAACAAGGCAATTTTGAAGATATTGAGATTATGAGTTTTCCAATGAGAGGCACAGCTGACTTGATTGACAGGCGGGAACACTGTAGCTGTTGGCTAGGAGGCTCAAAGCCCCGCCTCTTTACGTCACAATCGCTCAACAGCAGCAAGCTGGCTGCCGCCGCCGATTGACCACAAAACAGCCCTTCAGAAACAGGTGGGTGACATCACAGATACTACGTCCATATTTTATACGGTCTATGGTCACGCATCATGTCCAGGTATCTGTGAAGGCAGTAGTGTTGCGTACAAGTTAACATTTACAGACTCGGCATGCAGAGTCTGTAAAACTCTGGTGGACTTCTTGTCGATCAGTCGTGGGAAATGAGAAGCTGGTGAGTTTCAACAAGAAGTGGTTTCAGGTCATATTTCAAGTTTTGTGATTGACGCTGCACTGCTAGTGTGATGGTTAAACAACACATCAACAAAACACAACCAAACTCATCCATGTTCACGTTAAACCGGGCACCACCTGGTCCATGTCTTGTCCGTCTCCGTCCGTAACAGCACCGAAGTCGACAGGTTTCTATTCTAGTCAATGTGTTAACTTCCACTGGATCCTCTGCGTTTGCGTTCCTGTGTCTCAGATCCAGCAAGCCAAAGCCTTCCGGATCAGATACACAAGACTTCTAATTTTGTGGGGTGCCTGAGCATACATCACAACAGAGCACATGGAGGAAGGAACACAGGAAGTCAGGCACCAAAACAAAATAAAACATCCAGTTGATTTTCAGAATAAAACTCTGTGTTGTCACCAGATCATATTTCACTTAGCTACAACAACAAACATCATAATGAGAAAAGCCAGGTCTGGAGTCATCAGGTCAGAAGCCGATAAAGACAGCATGGATGAGGAGAGGAGTCGGATAATCGTTGATCAAGTAATTACCGCGGGAAAAACCTTGGTCACATGACTCCACCTGAAAGCATGGAGCCGGACCAGACACGGATCTGGTGGAAGTCTTACGTCAGTGTATCAGAGTTTCTTTAAAGCACTGGTTTTCACCAACATATAAACTTCTGACTACACCAGCCAGCTGAATATGACAGAGTCAGGGTCTTCTGACCTGAGTCCTCAGTGGACACTACTTGTCACTTCTGATCATCACACACCTCACTCACTGTCTCCAGTATACTCAGCTTTGTTTTTGTAAGTCTGCTGCTTCAGGTGTCACTCTGAGATCCTGCAGGTAGCAGTGAAGGGAAACACTCCTCAGCTCTCTTATCTCTGGAGAGATGTGTATGAGTTCATAAACAACTTGAATAAACCATTCGCCTGTCTTCCTGGATCCTTTGTGTTTGTACTTGAAGCTGTACGTTCTCACGTTGTCTCTAAGTGAGCAGTGTAAGTGGTTGGAAGGACAGCTGAGGTGCATGTGTTTCTCTGAAGTGCTGATCTCAATCCCTTAATTTATGCTGGATTAGCTCAGGCTGGTTACGGAGTGTTTGCTGGACCAGGAGCTGTCCAGGAACAGGAACAGAAATCTAGACTCTCATTCCTTTATTCTGAAAAACTGACAACCATCAAACAACCTGTTTTACTGTGAGGACACTTAAAAAAGAAAAACAAAACATCACACCTTTTTAAAAACTCTCTCTGTCCCTTTAATTGTCTCTTTATTTTGACTATTTTCAAATGAGGTGGTACATTCTAAACCGGTTTGAGAAAGTCTATTTTTACATACATTGTATTCTAATGACATGTTGAAGGAGCTCAGGAGGTGTGGGACAAGTGTGTGTACTGTTAAATTGAGAGACATTTTAAAAATGTGCATTCCAAACAATTAAAGATGGCGTCCCAAAACTTTGTAATTATCAAGCATTTGTAGAAGTGATCAGTGTACGACATGTCAGTTTTATGAAAATTGATTATTATTATTATTATTATTATCATTATTATTATTATTATTATTATTATTATTATTATTATATTAACTGATTTTTTAACTAATATTATTATTTTACTATCATATTGTTATTATTTTTAACTATGATTATAAGTATATAGTTTAACTATAATTTCTTCTTTTTTTAGTAAGTAATTAAAAAAACATTTATTGTAATTATGATCTATTAAGATTATTTTAATTTTTTACTGCTATTATTATTGTCACTATTTTTCACTATTATTCTTTTACTACTATTATTTTACTTGCTGTAATATTTTACTATAATTAGTTTGTATTTTTTACTATTGTTCTATTGTTTCTATTAATTTATTTTTTAACATGTTTTTTTTCTTCTTTAACATCACATTACATTTAACATGCAATTGTTACTTTTTCTATTAGTCGTATTAATTTTTACTATTATTGTTACTATATATTGTTTTAACATTATTATCATTATTTTATATTGTAACTTATATATTATAATTTTTATTTTTATTATTGTTATTATTGCTTCTACATATTACTTTGAAACTGTACTTTTGTGCTGTTTTTAAAGATATATTCTTGCACATGAATGTCAGAAAGTAACCAGAGATGTGCTTGTGTATTTTTTTTTTGTTGACAACATGTCAGCCTTTGTGTTTGAAGTTTTTGTGGCTGTATTTTTAAAACCTCTGTCACGCACAGTTTATCTTAAGTTAGTCAAATATTGTGATCTCCAGGTTTGTCTAATAAAAAAAGAAGTAAAATCATTCATTGTTCTGTGTATTTTCTTCCTCTCTATGCCTGGAGATATTCCGGAAATTTTCCAGTAAATGTTTGCAGTGACTCGTGTTTCATGTTTTCCTGACCCTCTCCATCCTCTTCCCTTTCTCTCCAGGAGAGGAGGCGAGTGTGTTCAAGTGTTCGGTTTCCAGGGAGACAGAGTGCAGCCGCGTGGGGAAGCAGTCATTCATCATCACGCTGGGCTGTAACAGCGTCCTGCTGCAGTTCTCCTCACCTGCAGGTACACGTTATGTAGCAATGTAACATGTAGGAGACACGGCTGTAGAGTGCTGGAGAAATCACAAGGTCGGGTCAAAAAAACGACTTTGACTTTTACCAATAAAGAGAGTGTTTCTGCGAAGAAGAAAAAAAATACATCGTTTTTATTTGCGTCAGTTTCACTGTAACAGAAAGATTTTAAAGTCCTGCAGCATCACACAGGCTTTGAAATGTTCCAGTTTTTCAACCTCAGAGTGTTCAAATGAGTTATATAACCAGTGAGCCTGTTCTTCCCACACACTTGATGCACTTTTCTGGAGTGTGGAGCAGGCGTCATCAGCTTTGCCCCACACCTTGTCTGCTTAAAATCCCAACAAGGCCCCCCTATAGACTCGACTCATGTGGTCCTGGAACCTTGCTCTCTTAGCTTTTGTAGCCATCTTTATCTACATTAGGTTTAATGCCACTACACACTGCTGTACTGATCTACAGCGTGGCTGTGACTACTTTTACAGACTACTTTTAAACCTTTTAGTTCTCCTCAGGAAGAACCACAGTTGAGGTGCTACCAAAACGTTCTCCAGGAACTATTTAAGACTTGATTGAAAAAATGTGATTCCCTACAGAGCCGAGTCTAGCAGAAAGTAGAGATTCAAATTCAGTTTCCATCTTTGTTGAGCTGCTTCTGAACCTCTCCACCTTTTATTTCTCTACACTCCATCCCTCTGATTAAGCACTAGCATCAGTTTTTTTCACAGCATCCTCCCACCCGCAACAAACTTTAAACCATCTAGTCCCTCAAGGTTTGTGTCGAGTCCTCGGGTTCATTTCTCGCTGTGACCTCACGTGTTTGTGTTTGTGTTTGTGTTCTGCTGCAGATTTTCAGTCCTTTTATAACGTCCTGAAGAACAGTCGTGGGCACTCCAGTGAGAACTCGGCATTCAGCGATAGAACAGAGGAGTCCTCTGCTGTACAGTACTTCCAGGTGAGACACCGGCACACTCACAGTGTGGTGTATTTTACTGTTCAACACACACGAATACTCCCTCTACATGATTAGTATGTCTTAAAACACTGAGCAGACTTGCGTCTCTTTGCAACATAAGATTTTTAATGAAATAACCAAGGACAGGTTCCTTTATGAACACACAACAGCTGTTCATTTGTCATTCTGTCGACGTGCTGATTCTGTGCTTCACTAACTATTCATAGCTTCAGAATTTCCATCAAAAACCTCTCTTGGAACCTTTTGAATCGCTCTTTTTTTTGGCTGTAATTCAGCTCCAAGACTGACAAAAGACGGCATCCTGCAGTCAGCTACCAGTAACAGAGGAACAGTTCCCTTGTTGGTATCATTTCACAGGCTGGTTGGCTCATTAGCTGCCGAGTCGAATCACATTAAACAGCCTGTACCTGCAAATGTGGGTCACTTTTCATGCTCACTGGTGTGGTTCTTAATTGATTGGTGTTTAATTCTTGTGTTTGTGTTTGCAGTTTTATGGCTACCTCTCGCAGCAACAGAACATGATGCAGGACTACGTCCGGACAGGGACTTATCAACGGGCTATTCTCCAGAACCACAGCGACTTTAAGGATAAGGTGACTTAATGCTGCTGTAAAGTTCAAATAGAAAATAATTAGGGATGTAACAACACTCAACCCACGATTCAATTTGAATCACGATTTCGAATCACGATACGATTCACTCAGTCAGCGGCGGAGAAAAGAAGCGTTTGTGGAGACCTGTCACTTAGCCGAAGCCCCCAGCTGAGCGACTCTGCTGTATGCTGTCAGCTGGTTCTGAAACATGCTTTAAACTTAAAACAAATCCACTCAGCGACTGACAAGAGAGCAGCGCAAGACTTAATGATGTTGAACAAGTGGAGTATAATGCAGATAGCGCCACCACTGTTTAAAAATAATATCCCAATACAAATTATGTTTAATCGATTTTAATCCATCCTTATTTGTATTGATATTTACCGTCTCCCGATATATCGTTGCATCCCTAAAAATAATCTGTCTGGAACTGGTTTGCCAACTCCTCAGTAAGGAAGGTAGCTATTGGCTGTCCTAAAAGTTGCTAATTGGCCTCTTCGCTTAATTTGCATAATTGAAATTGTACTCGACGTTGTAGGAGACGAGTAACGTCGTGAGAGAGACAAAATTTAGGGATGAGATAGGATCCCGGTGTATCAATGTGCCAGTTCCCCCTGCAGTCTGAGTTTATAGCAGCATAACTGAGAGCTGGCCTAAGCCTGAGCCAGCTCTAACTATAAGCTTTATCATAAAGGCAAGTTTTAAGCCTACTCTTAAAAGTAGAGAGGGTGTCGGCCTCCCAGACCCTGACTTGTAGATGATTCCAAAGGAGCTGTACCTGATAACTGAAGGCTCTATCTCCCATACTACATTTAGAGACATTAGGTATGACAAGCAGGCCTTCATGTTGGGAGGGTATTGCTCTAGAGGGGTAACAGGGCACTATGAGCTCTTCTGCTGCTATGCCACAATTCCAACCCTGCTCCCATACAGAATTAGGACTGGCAAAAGTGACCCTAAAGAGACATTCTGGCAGAGTTGTTTCGTTTTTATACATATATATATATATGTATATGTATATATATATATATATATATATATATGTATATGTATATGTATATATATATATATATATATATATATATATATATATATATATATATATATATATATTTATATATTTATATATATATCATATGAGTATTATTATTATACTTTTTTGTTTAGACTTTTTACATTTGGTTTGGTTTTTAACCTGTCAGTCCACTTAGGAGCCTACAACAATTCACAGTAAAAGATGGAATATTTTTTCCCAAGATTAGTTTTTATTAACAAAATGTAAACTTTACGATGCATGTCCTATATTCAAGCATATTTCTATGTGTGTTAAGTTGGCAACATGGTTAATACAAAACACAAAGGTATGGTTAGTTGAAATCTCCAACAAACAGTCACTGACACCATATATCTGTCTTTCCTTCAGGTGGTGCTGGATGTCGGTTGTGGCTCAGGGATCCTGTCCTTCTTCGCAGCTCAGGCTGGAGCCAGGAAGGTGTATGCTGTAGAGGCCAGCACCATGGCGCAGCACGCCGAGGTGCCTGCATACTCAAACACGGACACATCAATGCTAACATCACATCAATCTGATCGACCTGCTTGATTAATCCCTTTTCATTGCCTCACAGGTGCTTGTGAACAGTAACCGTCTGGGGGAGCGTGTGGTGGTCATCCCAGGGAAGGTGGAGGAAGTCACGCTGCCAGAGCAGGTCGACATCATCATCTCAGAGCCAATGGGATACATGCTGTTCAACGAACGCATGCTGGAGAGCTACCTGCATGCCAAGAAGTTCCTCAAACCCAACGGTGAGGAGGTTCAGAGAACATGGGGGACAGGGAGATTAGAAATGCAAAGAGTGCTATGTAAAGCAGCAGCAAAACGACCTTTGGCTCCTGCCTTCAGTTACTGGTTAACATGTTGGGGCCACTGTGAGGGAATCAAAGTATATCTGCTGCTGTGTGTTTGGTTGGTTTGATGTCTGTATTGAACAGTTGTCAACTGTCTTCTTTTGTGATTGTGTGTTTCAGGTAAAATGTTCCCCACCATAGGAGACGTCCATCTGGCCCCTTTCACAGATGAGCAGCTCTACATGGAGCAGTTCACGAAGGCCAACTTCTGGTGAGGAGGGAGAGAGGCTGAAAGGGACATCAAGTATAACATAGTAACAGTAAAGCTCAATAGATGTTAACACTTACCTAAGGTTGAAGTGTCAGTGACACCATTAAAAGACTCCAACACACTTCATCTGTCTCAATGTTGACACTGCAAAAGTGTCAGAGACTTCCCTAGTTCCATTTCAAACTAGTTAAAAAGGGGGGGATGAAGTTGTATGGAGTTAAACTGCTGTAGAACCACTTGAGCAAATAGCAAAGGGCACGGACAGGCGGATGTTAAACTAATATAAGGACATAAGGCTGGTTGTGCTAGCTCTGCTAACATAAGCCACACCCAGCAAACCAATATGACATTGTTTACTCAGAGACTCTGTGTTTAGCCACGTTTAGGTGCTTTACGACCAGGAACCGCTCTTCAAGGAACTTAATGGTTCCTGTTGCCTATTGCTGTCTGCGTTTCCACCGAGGCCTGAAGTCCCGTGGAGATCATGCAAATCAGGCTAGTGATGTTTGGAGAAAGGGAAGAAAAAGAGAAAAAAGTACCATACTATTATACCATACTATAGCACTACATCCCCAGACCAGTAGAGGGCAGTACGAAAAAGACGAAGGCCATACAAGATAACACCATAGGCGACAGACAGGCTGGCATCTTCATGTGTAACCTTACAGCTAGCCTGTTATTATGGAGGAGATTCATCTTGTGCTGTTTGATTGTGCTTTATTGCATAGCTAACAGATTTGTTGATTTGGAATTTAACAAGTGGACCAGCAAAGCCGTTCAAACACGCCCTAAATACTTGACTTAAGGCAATTTTAAAAGCCACGGCAGAGATGGACTGGTGTTTCTGTTCAAAGAGCAACCCTGTTAACTGAGCAGGGGCTTTTCAGGGAGGACATGAACTACCCCAGAATTAAATTTACCTTACCTAAATTCCTGCTGTTGAAATGCGCAGAGTTCCTCGAAAGGTCCCCTACTTCTTGGAGAAAGTTCCTGCGGTCGAAAAGCACCTTTTGACAGTTTTTTAAAAATCTTATCCTACCTTTGAAGGATTTGCAAATGAGTCACTTCAGAACATTCCTTGCAGAAACCCATCAAAACATTAGAGTGACTTCCTTTCTCTGCCCTCAGGTACCAGCCCTCCTTCCACGGTGTAGACCTCTCTGCCCTACGGGGGGCAGCAGTGGACGAGTATTTCCGCCAGCCAATTGTGGTATGTAATTCTTCCTAAACACACACATGGATAAACTACAGCTCTTTAAACTGGTTAAGATTGATGATGTGTTCCTCATGTGGTTCAGAAAAGCGGTTCAACCGGCCACTGTTACTTTGCGAGAAAAAACAAACACTGTATTTCATGACAATCAGTTTGCTACTGTGCAGAAAAGGAGGAAGTTTAATCTTTTTTTGTTAATCAAACTATTGTATAACTTTACCTTTTTATCAAAAAAACTGAAATGCATGCTGGGTAGTGCCTCCAGCCTGATGTGTCAATATAAGACAGTCCCCCAGGAAGTTGCGATTTACTGATCGCAACTATCAACGCAAATTCAACCAATCAGCGCGATTTTTTCGCAGCCTTGCAATCACAGCAACTTTCCCGCAAATTTGACCAATTACCTCAATCTCAGCCCCTGCACGTCATCGGTTTCATCATCAATTTCACTTCCTTGGAACATAAACATAAGTCCTCACTTGATTGGCACTTTTCAACAGCAAAACACGCACGGAGAACGGGTGAAAAGAGGGGACAGCAGGCAGGACAAGTGACGATGACACTATTATTTATAGATACTAAAGTTATTATCTGAGGGGCTCAGTGTTAGCTTGGTCTCTACCTGCAGCAGGTGTGCTTTATGAACCAGCTCTCCCTCCTCCATGCATCTGTCTCATCTTCATTGATGATTTTGACCCCCGGTGTGCATTAGTGACAAAGACACAACCGGGGACCTCTGTTTAATATTTGAGGTTTGACGTTTTTGCAGTCATTACCGTAAAAAGCTCTGCATCTACAGCTTGATTTACTCCAGTTTGGTGAAACATCAGACACATGTAGTAAGTTTTGATCAACTCCTAGTCATCAAATATGCAGATTAATTTCAGAGTGCCGTGAACTGACTGTCTGTCAAGTGCCTCTGTCACTGCGAGGTGCATTCAGGGACCGTCGTAAATGTGCAATACAGTCCTTTCATGGCATTTTTCTGTGAATCAAGAGAATTAAAATACAGTCACAGTGGACATATCAAGAATGTTTTCTAAAAACAACTGTAATTTAGCATATTTACTTAACCCTGAGAAGTTATTGGGGGAAAAAAAGCAACAACAAAAAAAATCGCAACTTTCACCGCAATTTTTTCAAAAAGCTGTCGCGAAATCAGGCTTTTTGGGCCGCAACAATCACAAACAAATCCCGCGAAATCCTGGAGGGACTGATAAGAGCCTGTTATTGTTCAGGGTGTTTCTAGAGGAACTGTAACTGTAAACACTGAAATTCAACTACAGTGTCGAGTTCCACCACCACTGCGTCTTTGTTCTTACATTAGCACTCAGATTACACATTGCATTAGTGAGTTGCGGAAGCATGAGAGGCACACACAGAGGGAGCGCCACATACACACACACTCAGACATGCACTTACACACAGCCCTGTTCCGCCCTGCCGGCTCCAACGCTAAACAACACAAATGCTTTCCCCACATTACGCCTCTGTTAGTACCTCCATGTGTTACACAGAGCAGTGCAGATAGGGGCGTTAATATCCCGCCTTACAATGGGAGTGTGTAATAGCCTTGTGTGTGCCGTCATCTCGTCTCATGAGCTTTGATATTCCTACACAGGACACGTTTGATATCCGTATTTTAATGGCCAAGTCGGTCAAACACACAGTCAACTTCCTGGAAGCCAAAGAAGAGGATCTCTACAGGTATGTGTGTGGCATGATACTGTGTATGTTCTGAATATGTGTTGTTCTTGGTGTAATCAGCAGTCTCTTTTCCGTTGTCCTCCAGGATAGAGATTCCCTTTAAATTCCACATGATGCACTCAGGTCTGGTGCACGGTCTGGCTTTCTGGTTTGACGTGGCGTTCATGGGATCATCGTAAGTCACAGAGGATGGTCCGTGTTGTTCAGGACATGTCTTTGATTTGTCCGTAGCTTGACCTCACACCTTCCACTTCCTCTCTGCAGGATGACGGTATGGCTGTCCACGGCGCCCACAGAGCCGCTCACCCACTGGTACCAGGTCCGCTGTCTTCTGCAGTCTCCTCTCTTCACAAAAGCTGGAGACACTCTGTCCGGCACGGCGATGCTGATGGCCAATAAGAGGTGTGCAGCTAATAAATCTAGTCCTCTGGTGTTTAGTCTTTGGTCTCTTTGGGGTAAATCAGATGATCCTGTTCTTCCCATGTGATGTTTGGAGGAACTAGTCTTGATTTGCTTTGTGCTGGAAGAAGCCAGGCTATGTCTAGTTTTCATGCTGGGATAACATTTGATCTCCCTCCCAACAGACAAAGCTACGACATCAGTATTGTTGCCCAGGTGGACCAGACAGGATCAAAGTCCAGCAACCTTCTGGACTTGAAGAACCCCTTTTTCAGGTGAGTTCAAGCCTCCCTCCTCCCGTAACACACACAAACCTGCAGACGGTCCTTTAAAAAAAGTTTAGTTGGGGGGCGCACCGTCCGTCCTTCTGGAGTTAAACGGTGTGTTTGTATGCGCAGGTACACAGGCACCACCCCAAACCCCCCTCCTGGCTCACACTACACCTCCCCGTCCGAGAACATGTGGAACACGGGGGCGGCCTACAGCATGAGTCAGGGAATGGCTGTATCAGGTGAACACACACAGAGACACGGGTTGTAAAGAGTTCAGATTTTTGGTAATATGATGGGAAGTGTAAGAGACGGGGACCAGCAGAGGGTTTGGGGTAGTGAGCGATGAGGGCCAAATGTTAAAACAGTAACATCAATTTAACATTTTAGGATTCAGTGCACATCAAATAGTTAATAGGCTAGGCCATCACATTCAGCTTTGGATCACAGGGGACACTCATACTTCCACTTTGTTAAATGTCTGTATTGTGTAACTCACAGCTTTTAGTGGTTTGGTAAGTAAAAGGAAGCGTCGTCTTCTTTTATTTCTGTGGAGGTACTAACCCAGTGTGAAACTCCTCGTCTGCTCTGACGCCACTGTCGCCCGTCAGCGGGCCTTCTCGTGATTAAATTTGTGCATGATGACAAAAGCTGAAAACGAGATGAGAGAATGTTGATGTATCACTTCCTGTGTCTCCCCTCAGGGATGCCTGCAGCCTATGACCTCAGCACAGTCATCGGCAGCGGCCCGCCAGTGTCTCACAACAACCTCATACCCCTGGGTACGGATCACACTCACCCTCACTGATGGACGTGTCATTGTGTAGTGAGAGAGACAGGAAGGAGACAGCAGAAAACTATTGATGTTTGATAAAAAAAAATGTCATGATTCTGTGGCCTGTTGCACCAGCTTTGTATAAGTTGTCAGATTCAGAGAGCTTTATTAATCCCAGAGGGCAATTTGGTTTGCAGTGTACCAGCTTGTCGATGAACAACACGAACACTAAAAAACAGACAAACAACACTCAACATTCAACATGTCAGTGACAACCACATTGCAAGATTGGGCTTGTCATAAAAAGTAAAATATTAATTAAAATAGACTAAAATAACTGTAGTTGTGTCCTAAATGAAGGTGTAAAGTCCTCACTAAACCACAAGTTAGTTTGTATTATGAATTGTGTCACTGTTTGGTTACAACACAGAGAAGTCCAAATATTTATATATTTTTAAGAAAACTTTATTTAAAGGCTTTAGAAAACAATACATATCATTGCATACGTTTAGACATACATGATAAAGCACATTAAAGCTGCTGTTGGTAGTCACAGAGTAAACATCTGTTCACAGAGAGAGACTTCGAATGTCAACACTTTTCCTCCCAACTAGATTTCCTCTTAGACCCCCAACACAGATCGGTGTGCAGTCATGATAGTGCTGGACTCATAACTAATTGGAGGACGTAGTAGGGGCCGCCCCTTAACCAATCAGGATTAGAGATTAACTATGATTGGTCCGTCATAACAGGAACAAGGGGAATAATAACATTGCTTGATACAAAGGCATTGGAAAACGCAGAGATTTCACAATAGTCTCAAATTACTCCACTTACCGATGAGTACCGATGGGCCTTATGACCTTTTCTCCAAACCCAGCAGAAAAAAAGTTACCTTTTTACTTCATTCCTACCTACAGCTGCTTTAATCAGAAATGATCGATCCAAAAATGTTCTGCATTTCAAAGTCGTGAATATTTGTAGTGGCAAAATCAGCCTTAATGGCCTTAAAGCATCGTTGTTCATCTGAAAAATGTTGAAACCGTTACTTCGCTGACCGATGAGTACTGATGGTATTATGACCTTTTCTCCAAACCCAGCAGAAAAAAACAAACGTTTTGGACACCATTCCTACCAAAACATTGTTGCAGTTATGAAATTTCATTCAAGTAGCTTATCAGCGAACAGCTTTTCTCATGGGCATGTTTAAGTGCTAATTCCCGTTGGTCACATTGCCTCTAATCAAGCTAATGGTTAATGATAACGGCTGGAACTCCTGTTAATCGACAAACGCCAAAAAAAGGTGCGTTGAATATGACAGCACTTTCATATGGTGATAATTAATCCACAGTTTTAAGAAACAGTGACATTGAGTGGTGAAACCATCAACTACAGCCTAAGTTACATTGATATAACAGTCTTGTGTTGCGCACGGTAATCGTCTGCACGTGGGACGAAAGTGTAACAGTTTTTAGTTTTTGATTCATGTAATTTAGTGCAGAGGACATGTTGCAGACAGTACAGCAGGTAAAACTGTGCTTCTACTCGTCCTTCAAATGAGCCTGTAGTTGAAAACAGCGCACCATGACAAGTGGTCTTTAACGTAGGACTTTACACCGACTCAGAACAAGTTTGAAAATGTACCACGTAACCTTATGTTAGTGGAGTAAACGCAGAACATTCAAACTAGGTAACTTTTGAACTTGTGCGAAGCTGGTGCAACCAAGTGCTGGTCTTTACAGAGATATTCTAATACAAGATGTCCTCTGTTACTCAGCTAAAATAACTTAATCTTTGAAAAGTTGTTTTAGGAGTGTAAGATTATTTTCCTTATAAAATATCTGCAGAAATGAGACTTACTAGAGATACTGCAACCTCTTTATTCTGTCTTTTTCCACTTTAAATATTAAAAACATAAAGCAGCATATAAGATACAAATATTTGGATTATTTCAGAAGCATAGAAAAGACTGTGTGAAGTGTTGTGATCAGTCTTTGCCATCTGGGCGTCTGACAGTCACAGGATGTTCCACTATTCCTGGTTGCTCAGCTGCTGCACCAGATTGTGCATGTGTGTGGATGTCTGTGTGTGCGTAGGGGGGGTTGTGTGTGTGTGTGTGGGTGACAGGAGGCAGCAGGCTTAAGTCGACCACAGTGCCGCACATATCTTTTAACTCCCGCTCTCCCCTCTCTCCCGATTGGTCACAGTGAACACAGGAATCGTAAACCACACCCACTCCAGGATGGGCTCCATCATGAGCACAGGAATCGTCCAGGGTACGTTCACGGGACACAAAGGCCCAATCACAACCTCCACCTGAGCTCTGAGCCCCCTCACAGACTTTACTGAAGTCAGCTGTTCGGTGTGTGTGTGCGTGAGCGCGAGTTCACGAGGGGGTGAGATAGTGAAGGATTAAGGAAAGGGTCACGCTTCATGACACGAAACAGCAGCATCATCATACAATACTGAGAAAGAAGGTGTCATTTTGTATCTTGTATTTCAGTGTGTGTCTCTCTTTTAGTGAACTACCAAAAGTGAAATTAGCCATAAAGTACTTTGGGAAAATTTGCCTAAAAACAAACAACTCTTAAAAACATGGAGTATCAAACCACAGCAGTGCTTAACTACGTTTGTCTCTTACAAATAAACGTCTCTGGGGTATTTTTCCGTCACAGTCCATGCTCTCTTTGTTAACATTAACCTTTTATTATAATTTGTTTTATGAATACTGTTGATTGTTACAGTAGACATCATTTGTGTGTACTTTATTTGCGAGTACTGTTTCATGTATGCTGTATTTGTTTGCATTTAAGAGGTGGGCAGATCATGATCACAACACGTTTTTATGTCACTGATTGTTTACAATGGACTCTGGACAAGTCTTACAAAAGCTGCGAGCCCTCACACGCTCGACAAATTGACAATCCGATGGCACTTAACACTTATACACCGGGTATAAGTCACAAAGTCCACGAGCCTAGAGATTGGGATTGGGGGCAAGCACAACCAATGAAAACTCTTACATAAGCATCTATAAGTGAGAACATTGATTTTCACGCTGTGTTCTCCCCTCCAGGAGCCACTACTGGTCAGTCAGGCCCCAGCAGCAGTGGTAATTATTACCCGGTCACCAACCAGTTCACCATGGGGGGCGCTGCCATCTCCATGGCCTCGCCAATGGTCATCCCAAGCAACACCATGCATTACGGCAGTTAAGACGAAGACCTCCCAGAGACCTCTTCGTCCTCCCCGCCCCCCTGCATGACAAGAGACCCCTTCCCTTCCCTTCCCCCCCTGTCCCATCCTTCAACCCTGACTGACCCAACAACTGCAGCCAAAACCAGTATACCAAAACCAGTGCTGAGCTGGCACTCCCTCCTCTTGTCCTCCTCCCACTCAGTCCATCACTCTATGAACGGTGAACGCTCTCGTATCCGTCCATGCTCTCGTCTAGTTGTCAGACGAAGCCTCCCTCCCCCTCCCTCTCCCCTTTTCCCCCCCTCTCCAGGAGTTCTTGGGACTGTAACACGTGCACAGAGACGCACTGCAGCTATCATCTACCCCCTTTCCCCTTTGACATGTATCTCGACCCCCTCCCCTCTTTATTTTTTGTATCATTGTGTGTGTCATAATGAGCCCGGTGTTCCTACACACGGCTTCCTCCTGAGGAATCAACCCGTCTACAGATATCAGCCCGTTCCTGTACACAGACCTACACTAAAGGAAGGTTCTCATTACAACAGTAGGACACTATTATCATTAAAAAAAAAACTCATCTCTGGGCAGCCATCATGGCTTTTTCATATCCGATCCAGACTTTGAAGACCTCGCAGCTCTTCTCTGAACAGACTGACTCATGCCGGACGCTTCGAATCACAAAACAACAAATCAAGCCATCGACGCACTGAACGACGCTGAGGAGTCTGTGTGGGAATAAGTTTTACTGTGACACGGACAGACTGACCCTCCGAGTCTCCGCCTCCTGCTCACGATGCAACGTATGGTGTCGGTGTGTTTCAGTCAGTCACCTGAGCGTAAAGTTTCAGTTAGACCGTCACACTGGTCCCCCTTTGTGCTGGGTTATGAAATACACACACACTCGCAGTTTAATCATCTGCTGGTAGGTCTGGGTCCGCCAACTCGCACCATGGTGACAGGAAGTGAGCCCTGTGATAACATATATCACGCCTCTTTGCACATTATAAACACGTGTTGCGTTCAGGAGATTCATACTGTCATTTTAAAGCTTCAGGAAATAACATTTTAACTCCACGCTCTTAAAAGAGCTCCTATAAAGAAGTAGATATGTGATGAATTGAAGTCGAACATCACTGTAGTTATTGTGCTTTAGAGCTGCTTATAGCTGCACTATGTTAAACAGCTTGTTGCTCACCGTCAGTCACCTGACACTGAAATAAAACAGCCCCCAAACAAGTCAATTTAATTTTAAGCATTAAAAATGAGCTTAAGGATGCTAAAAAAAGTTTTATACAAGTCCTTTTATCCATTGATTAAATCAAAAACATCTTAATATGTGCTATTACATGTTGTGGAGTCACAGTTAGCCTCACTTGATTACAATCAGAAATCTTCCAAAGAGGTGTTAAACTTGAGATCAGTTTGAAGTATTTTCGGATCACAGCTGGGCGCCATGTTTGCAGGCAGTCTCCCTGAATTCCTGTCCTCGTCGTGGGGTTGCCAGGTTCAAGCAGCGGACAAAGAGATCAAACCCCTGCGTGACAACATTCAACTTAAACCTGCAACTAGCATCACGGCTAACCTGAGCTTTTAGAAACAACTCTGCAGGATGATCACTGAAATAGATTTAATGCGTCAAAGATGATGTTTGTTGGTTTAGAGCTGAAACGCGTGATAACCATCTGACTTCTAAGGGAGGAGGAAGATTTTTTAGTGCTTCAGGCGGTCTAACTGATCATGTGTTTAGAGCACTCTAAGCCCTCCTGGTCTGTCTCCAGCTAGACTTAAAGTCCCCTTACAGATTTATTGTTGTTGCCATGTATTTGACTCACAGAGCAGCAGCAGAAGTAGAGTTGATGATAATAGGAGACAGCTTGGCAAAGATGTGAAAACCCCGCTTTCACACCTCCAAACAATCAGCAATTAGCTGTTGTTGTTTTTCACAAACATTGACAGATGTATCCGTTCTGTGCTGACTCTGTCTGGCTCAGATGAGCAGGGACTTCGGGAGGATTTCAGTGAGTGTTTAATACCCGGCGCAGAAGGCGACCAATGCAACAGTCTGCCAGAAACTTTGTATCTTTCAAAGCCAGTCCTGAAAACCTGAAACACACCTGCTGCTGCTCTCCATCATCCGCTCCCTTCACCCTGTTTCAAGCAGCAGCTCCTCTGCCGACCGGTCCCTGTCAAGCCAGATTGCTCCACACATTTAGAGGAAGAAGATTCAGAGAGAAAGGACACAACTCGGGTCTGCTGCCATCTGTGGGAATGAGAGGAACCGGGCAAATTCCTGGTTTACATCCTTGCTTCCTCCACCCTTGTGTACCCCCCCCCTCACCTTTCCTCTGAGACTGAGAGACTGTCGCACGGAGACTTCGATGTCGAGGTGGAGGTGTACGAGGCAGGGGGCCACTCCCTCTCGCCTCCCTCCTCTTCTGCTCACTATGGATGACCTCCAACATATCACGCCCCCGCCCCCACACCCTATGACACACACCCACAAACCCCGCCCCCTTTTTATCAGTTCAGGAGAGAAAGACTGACACACGAACGCAGTGCTTCCAGTGTCGCACCAGTTGGACTCTGTTTCTTTGGGATTTATGAGTTAGTGAGTTTAAGGAGAGCTGAGAGAAAAATGTGTCTTTGTAGGATTAATCTTTCTGTTGTCTTTATTTTGTTTTTTTTTTCTTTAACAAAAAAACAAGAAACAATGAAAAAAAGAGAGCAAATTAAATATGGTGGAGATGTTCCAAAACCATCCTGGATCAGGTGTTGTAGTATTTTACTTTGTTGAATAGACACAGCAGATGTTCCCATGTGGTAGCTAGCTGTTAGCATCATGCCTTCTTTTTCTTTTGTTGTTGTCATGGAATCATTGTGTCCATAGAGGCATCCACGTTTATCATGGAAAGTGTATGAGAAGTCTGTCATGTTGTGTCATTTCTGTGTGTTGACCAGCAGTAATAATACCTTTCTCACTGTCTCACGTTGGCAGAGAACGTCTCTGTCCTCAACTCTGTCGTGAGATTTTCTTCTTCTGTCCACGATTTAAACATCCTCTGAAGCAGTTGAAGGTCCTGAGACCTCGGCAGGATAGAATGTCATGCAAAAAAAAAAAAAGGCACATTACGCCACTGACTTGATTAAATACAACATGATACAAAGACTGCAGCACATACAAAGTTAGTCCAGCGGACACAAACCATAAGAATTGACTTTCTTTATTCCTGTCTGCACCACATTTTCAACAACATTAAGAAACTTCTTTTGATGTGTTTAAATTCCCCGGAGATTAAAGCTGCTGTTGGTAGTCTGGGTAAACATCTTTCCAGAGAAAGGGACTTCGAGTGTCAAAACTATCCCTCCCAACCAATCATGATAGCAATCATGATAGTGCTGGACTCATGACCAATTGGAGGACGTAGCAGGGGCCGCCCCTTAACCAACCAGAACGGAAGATTGGAGATAAGCTATGGTTGGTCCGTCATAACGGGAACAAGGGGAATAATAACATTGCTTGATACAAAGGCATTGGAAAACAGAGATTTCGCAATGGTCTCAAATGACTCCACTTACCGATGAGTATCGATGGGCATTATGACCTTTTCTCCAAACCCAGCAGAAAAAAAGTAACCTTTTTACTTCATTCCTACCTACAGCAGCTTTAATTAGAAATTATTGATCCAAAAATTTTCAGCATTTCAAAGTTGTGAAGATTTGTAGTGGCAAAATAAGCCTTAATGGCCTTAAAGCATCGTTGTTTATCTAAAAAATGTTGAAACCTTTCCACAGGTTATCTCACTTTAAAATTATAAGCTAATTATGACGCAGTAAGCAGTAGAAACCCCTAATTTCCGACAATAAGCGCTGAGGAAATAATAAAAAAAAAATACTAGTGTTAGACCTTTAAACAAGGTCCTGTCTACGAGATGGATTGTGTGTTGCAAACGCTTTAAGTTCCACCCAGAAAAGACCAGTGAGTGGGTCCAAGTGGAACCTGAGAACAACACAACAAATGCAATTTGGGCAGGAACCATGAGATTATACTTGCAGCTAGAGATTTCCAATATTATGTTTTTTAATCATCATTACTGGCTCCTTTGTTTTTTAGCCCTGAATGGAGCATTAGAAGGTACCGGAATAACTAAATTATATAACAACAACCTCTTGATATGTGTTGCTCATGGGTGCATTTAGATGGTTCATTTGATGAGCTGATTCTCCTTTTGTGTTATCAGTCAGCCCTCCATGCACCTACTTTGTCTTACATAAGCAGGTTTATGCCCATTCACAGTCATTGATTGGTACGGTTATAAAGTCAAAGAACACACTAATTTAGCAGATGAATACAGAAGAACATACCTCAGCACATTTGAGGCTTGCAGCAAATCTAGTCCTCAGTTCCAAAGTAAATTGAGGTTAAAGGCCTTGGAAGAGTGTTCAAAAGGACATAGTTTGTAATTTCCGGTCTACATTTCACATATGGGAACAGGACCTCTAGTGCACAAAGGTCAAAACTTGAGATCTTAACCCTGTCAAGTATTGAGTCAGGCATCTTCTGGTCTTCTTCCAGAGTCCTTTTATTGCTGCATCAATCGGTTAATTTCAGCCCCTAGTCTTCATCCTAGAAATCTTTTATTTAGTTTTGAGTTATTCTTTGTCTCCACTCTGACTCAGATGTCGTGGGAGTCAGGATGATGTTGAAGAGTCTGTTTGAGTCAGTTCAAACCTCACCTAAAGCTGTTTCTGATGATGAACACAGGCAGGGCCGGGTTTTCATTTCCTGGGGCTTTTGTAGCGTTGAGGTAAGAGTAACTGAAGAACGAGGGGTTCAAAACAACAAGGTCAAAGACATGCTGGATATAAAAGATTATTTTAAGATGACGTGATGACGAGCTCAAAAATCGTTCACATCACAGCTTTGGTTTGATAAACTAGCTGTTTTTAAATGAGGGCTGCATTACCTTATTAGACAGATCAAAGCTACATTTAAGAAAGCAAAGTACATTCAAACAAGACCATGTCAATCAGCTAAACCAGGGGTTCCCAAACTTTTCAGCCCACCCCCCCCAAAATATAGGTGACAAAGACCTGCGACCCCCACTTTCCCTCGAAGTGATTAAATGCAGCTTCTTACTTAATTTAGCTGGTCTGCAGAAAAGTAGCCACCTAAATGCACATGTGGCTTTGTCTGTAATTAACTGCTGCTACTGATGCTTTTGTTAATTAACTCTCAACTAACCTTAACCTTTGGAGTCATCTAAAGAAAGGCTGAAAACGAATGAAAAAAAATGTATTTGCAAGGTTTTAGTTCTAAATGAATTACTTAAAAAATATGTGTATTTACAGTAATAGCAATATATGACATTTTTCAATTGAAGAAAAAAAAATCTTGGGACCCCCACTTTGGGAACCCCTGAGCTAAACAAGTGGTAGTCTCAGGTCTGTATCCAACCAAGTCAAAGTCTGCATCCAAGTAAAGACTGAAGTCTCTCAGGTCTTTGGTTTGTGTTGACTGTCTTTGCAAATATCTAAAGTCACTCAAGAAAAAACAGCATAATTCAAATCCCTCGAGACAAGTTTGAGTCACCTTTTTATGTCATTAGAACAAAATAACGTGTCACATCTATACATGTCCAAGTGCCATCTAAAATAAGGCATGACCGGTCAAAGCCAAGTCAAATCACTTCAGACAAGTCCATGTCGGGTCTCAAGTCACTGGAGGCAAGACGGAGTCGGGTATCAAGACAAGTCCATCTCATCTCACAAGTGCATGTCTGGTAGAGTAGCTGAAACAAGTACGACATCAGGTTTTATGTCTGTCAAAATAAGAGAAAGCTAGCTGTCTATATAATGGAGAAAAAAATCCATGCAAGTCTTAAATCAGGGAAAACAAGTCAGACTCCATATCATGTCTGAAGTTACTTCAGATAAGTCCTAACTAAGTTATGACCGGTCTGTGTTCAGGTTCAGTCAAACTGGTTCCAAGAAGCCCGTCAACAGGGGGAGACAACCGGGTCAGTTGTCCTGAGCCCTGGATGAGGGGATGGACAGAGGTAGGAACTGACTGAAAGCAATTCATGGAATAGTTTAAAAAATAATAACATGTATATTTTTGTAAGTATTGTGTTTGAGTCTCATATTAAGCTTGGTCTTGTTTTATTTTCCTAATTTCCACAGACATAGAGCCAAAAACTATTTTATTACCCCCTCACGCAAAAATGGTTTGGCCTACTCCCCTCAGAAGCTCAGGAGTCCCCTTCAGCTGGTCTGATAACTAGGGGCGTGCGATACCACAAATTTTGGTTTCGATTCGATACCAAGTAATGCAGGGCCAGAATCGCCGATATCGATACCTATACTTTCTATTATTAAAAGTATCTTATGTACTTGATGTATTACATGCCTGTTAAAACACAGGAACATTTTTAAAGGCAAACAGCAAATACTCTGCCTGAAGCATTTCCCTCCTCCTCCCTTCTTTTCTCTTGAAACTCAGAGTTCTCTTTGATGTGGATTTTTATATGTTTTAACAAATTGGTGGTGTTACCACAGAAGCGTCCCACACACGTCGCAGTTCACTATATTTTCAGTGACAGCTGTAAAATAGCTCCAAAAGATGCGTGTGCGCAACACGTGATGCGTTTGTTCATTGTTTGAGCACACAGGACAGCAGCAGTGGAGAAGCAAAGAGTGTGTTCTAGAGAACGTAACGTTGTTAGCACAGACAGCCTTACTCTTTGATGAAATGGATAAAACCTAGAAGAGAGAAACTGAAACTGGTATCAATCCTATTGACGCTAGAATGGATCTTGAAAAACGAGGCGTGGTATCTGTATTATCGATATTTTGGGATTGATCTGCCCACCCTTACTGATAACGAGGAATTAGAGTCAATCAGTAGTCAGACTGTAAGTTTATTAACAAAAAAGACAGCATGACAGTAGGAAATAAATACTCCTGTAGAGAACAACCTTTTCCTCAAATTAGAATAAACCAAAGTTAAATTAAAGCAACTTAATTCATGTTGACAGAGCTGTCTTACGGAGGAGAAGCTGAGAGGTACACCAGCAGACGTTTCTTTTTTCACATTCATAACCTTGCATTACCGTCTGACACGGTGTCGTTTCACATGTCTGTGACTGAAGCATTATGGGATACATTCACAGGAATTTCCAGGAGAGTTATGTAAAGATTTCACTGAGTCAAGTTAGTTAATAAAATGATGAATGGACAGAAAACAATTGAGAGCATGTCACTTTTTATGCAGACCTGTGTTGCTGTGCGAGGACAACTGAAGGCGGATGTTTAGCTAGTAAAATATTTACCCTGTTCATTATCTTAGCTTAGCTTTAGCATGCTAATATTTGCTTTTTAAGGCCAAACTAGGCTGAGGCTGGAGTATCATACTTTCTCAGGTTTTTAATAAGAACTCTTATTGGACAAAATAAAATGTTAGCTTGATGACTGCTCGTTCGGGTATTTAGGGATCCCCCAAGTTATAACAACTTAAAGTCACATTTGGAGTCTTTTTCTTACATTTAGACTGCTGGAAAGTGTTGCATTCATGCTATAAAAGCACTACAAACTTGTAGTTACATCATTCAAAAGTCTACATTAGCTTAATGGTGTTGTGACGACTTCTTTAATATCTTCAATAAACTGTACTTGTATTGATATTGTCATTCCGAAGCAGTTGCCATTAGACTTTCATCTACAGCTCAAAGATTCTAAGCTTTACTCAAAAGTATAGTTTGAGCAATACTAAGTAAACGCAGCAAAAGTACAGTTGTGAATAATACAGTGAATGACAGCTCAGGATCCTGGGACAACCTATACGGTCAGACTTACTGTGATTCATAAATACACCAGCATCAGCGCTAGAGCTTCTCTGATCTAAGCCACAGTGTCCCATCTTCAAGCTTCTCATCTAAGGTACATAACTTTTCAATGCACTATCAATTAAAACACCCATTCCCTGTTGGCGCTGGCACCATTTTTTTGTTTTTACACATCTTCTGAGCAACAAATAAAAAGTAATCATTGTGGCAGCCCTTCTTTTACTTTAATCACAAGTACAAGCCTCCTATACATCATATGGGACTCTCAGTTACAACAGATTTAAAGAGGGGCGCACAATCTCACAAACTAGGTGCTTTTTGTTTTAAACAATGTCTTGGATCAGCACCATGTTTCAAACTGAAATTAGCTGTATCTTAAGATGTAGTTGTAGGATGCCACAGCGTTGGGATTTTTGTCCTTCTGACAGCTTTAAAACGGACTGATTTGCGGCAGCATTTTTAAATGTTTGTAACTGGTTTCATCTTCTCCTGACTCTTCACATCGTCTCTTTTTTAACTTCTGTTTAAACACTGGTCGTGAAATGAGAAATGTCACAAGTACAAGTGTGAAGGAAGCCATGTCAGACTCATGAGATGCACCATCACAGTAGAAATGTACAATTATTGCGGCGAACAAAGTGCTACTTCAGTCACAGAAGAACCACCTGCGTATAAGTTAGAAAAACATACACACACACATCCCTGCTCTTCATCAGCTCCACAAATCATAGAACGGCAACAGCTTCTATTGCCTCAACCCGACAGTCTGTACAGTTTGATGTCTGCATGTGATTTGAATGCAACAGAAACATCCTCCTTCTCCCCCTCTTCCTCCTTCCTGCTGGTCAGTGAGGGTTAGTGACCAGTGTGACTTGAGCTGGGGTGGCCGTAGTGAGGGGTGCTGGTATGTGAGCTGCTGTCTGGAAGAAGTACATCTAAAAGAAAAGAGAGAGAGGTAACTCTTCAGTCAAAAATCATCGTGTGTGTGAAACTGGTTTTCAGCTGTGTCCCCCGTCACCCCGACTAACCTTACAGCCGACGGCCAGCAGCGTGTGAAGAACCACGATGGTGGCGACTGTAGCCACTGCCATCACCTTGGTGTCGTCACGGACCACAGGCCAGAAAGTGAGGACCAGGACGGAGCCGGAGATCACCATGGCTATGAGGATCAGCGTCCAGCGTAACCACTCGAACGGTATGATCCACAGAACCTGCAGAGGGTTGGGATTATTGAAGTGTGAGGGCGCTTTAAAACCAAACGAGTGTGCCGTTTCTTTCTGTAATTTGTTTGGGATGGGGTGAAAGTTGTCCTCTAAAGGCTGGTTTATACTTCTGCATTGACCCTACACAGCAGTGGCTAACATGGACGTGAGCGTCGGTGTGTCTGTGTTGTGCAGCAGTACTCTGCCGAAACACTTGAGGGCAGTGTGGTTGAGTTTGATAGTCGGGTCGCCTGTTTCCAGCCTTGCTTCATTTTACGTTTACTTTTTCACAGTGATTCTGAGCATATTATGTTAAGTTAGAGCTGATACATGTTGCCTTTTATCATACAGAAATGATTACGGGGAAGAATATAGAGGAGACATCAGAGGAGATGAAATACACTGCTGATGTGCGGCGATTCAGGAAGTGCTGTAAATGCAGGAAACAATGCCGCCAAGCGGACCAATCTTTTCGATCAACACGAACTGGGTTGTATTTCCGGGCTGGTGCCCGCGCTGGTTCGGAGCTGGTTGAACTTGCGAACCAACCATATACTGTATAAAATATGGACGTAGTATCCGTGACGTCGCCCATCTGTTTCTGAAGAGCTTTTTTGAAGCCAATCGGCAGCGGCAGCCATATTGCTTCTGTGGAGCCAGTGTGACGTAAAGAGGCAGGCTTTGAGTCACCTAGCCAACAGCTGCAGTGTTCCCACAGGCAGCTGTGCCTCTCATTGGAAGACTAGTAATCACAATATCTTCGAAATTGCCGCGTTAGAAAAGTATTCACCCCCCTCACAGTGAGAGGACATCGAGAAATGAGCTATTCGGACTACACTGGCCTTTTGTACCAGGCTGTAAACATGTTTAGTTCCGCTGTAAAGATCGCCTTTTTCCCATTCATGTGTGTGTGACTTCCGGTACTTCTGGAGCCAGCCTCAAGCGGATCCTCGATGAACTGCAGCTTTTAACACTTCTGCACTGACTCATATTTTTAGACCGGAGGTTGCCGCTTGGAACCAACATGGCACTCATTTGTTATTCCGCTCGCTTGAGCCCGTGAAAGAGTCACATCATGACGTCAGATTTTCGTGGCTGCTTTTCCCAGCAGCGCTTGCGTCAACTTCCCCTCACAACAATCAACGATGGAAGACAACACTAGCCTTTCTCCTTGGCCAACCACTGCTTTGCCTTGGAATCCATTAGTCTCTTTTATTTTTTCGCTGCAGGACAATGGCGGAAACATGTTTGGTTTGTGTTTTTGATCTCGCCCCTGATGTAAGCAGTTCGCGGTTCTAGACCAGCAAAGAGTTTGAGCCACTCTGGAACCGGTTTTCCCGGCCGGGTGACGGGTTCACTCACAGTTGAAACACAAAAAATCAGTTCTCAATTGAACGCCGGTTCCGAACCAGCCCTGAAACTGTCTCGGTCGAAAAGGGGTATCATACAGGTTGCCAACCGTGTCGATTCTACACAGAGTTACATTTCGGAGGAGGTGCGCATCGGCTTCTTGCGTAGGCCTCTGCATAGGTACGGGAGCTACAAAGACCTATGTACATAGGCTACACCTGGCTTTACTCGTCCAAGAATTAAAAGTTGTCAGCTGAATGACCCTAAACATGGCTGTTTCATTTGAAGCTCTGGCTTTCTTTTCCCTATTTCTCCTAATTTCTTATTACCATCTTTTCAACAACATCTAACTGGATGAAGGACTCTTCTCAGCTAAAGGGTTCCAGTGACCCTCAAATTAACCACAAAGGCTCATTGAGACTCTGCTTAGTCGTGCTGTTGTTGCTGCATTGCTCTGTGTAGAGCTAACACGAGACAGCTCATATGAGACAACTCAGGATCTTCTGTACTGCTGATCTGAGTCATCCACTTTAATGCCAAACTCTAGAGCACGCTCAACAACAATGGGGTCTCAGTTGGCTTCAAAGCTAATCCTCGCATTTATTTTTTATTGCTGGACTTCTTAATAAATGTCATAATTGTTTCCTGACCTCCTGCGAGTTTGGAGGTCTGGGGATGTGTCTTTTTCTTTCCTCTTTTCTATATTTTCATAACTGTTACATCTCTACACCAAGAACCAAACTGTGACAGTCAGATGGGTGTATGATTTCTGGTGTAGGGGCCTCTTCTGATATCAACATATGGAGTTTTTTTCTCATAGAAATCTTGATGGTTGAATGTTGTTTTATTAGCATCAAGAGGTATTCTCCCCTTTCTTCTCCTTCCATCTGCTGAGGAGGATCAGCAGATGGAAGAAATGATAAGAAAAACAGTTCCTGATTGACCAAGAAATATAATCACAGCGAAGAAGCTGGAGCACAGATATGCTGTTATAGTGTTTGACATTTATAAAAACTCTGCAGGGAGTGATGGACTCACAGAGGTGGGGATGTAGATGAAGAGCGAGTAGCCGTACACACACACGGTCTCCAGGAAGGAATAGCCTCCAACCTGCCTCTCGTTCCCCTGCCGCCAGGTCAGGAAACCCCACAGACAGACAGGCACAAGCCAGGCGTACAAAAAAATCACAACTGCAGCTATCGTCACTGAGAGGACAGAGAAACAGGGTAGGTCTCAGTAAAGCAAAGACAGACTGATTCAGTCTGATCAGATACAAAGTGCTGGGCTCACCTCTGTGGAACTGCGGTCTGTAGTGATACGCAGGGTTTCCCATTTGACTCAGGAACGTGGACAAGTTCCCGCTGATCGCTACCGAGAACACCAGGGTCACACAGATCCAGAATGGACCTAAATACACACACAGAGAACATTTTACATTTTGTTATCTTTAAGGAGTCAACAACTCAACTCGTTATTTATATAGAATGTTTTATACACTCAAGCATGCAGCCCAAAGTGCTTCACAAAAAAACAACATATAAAAAAACAGGGAGACGTGAAAAAACAGCAATAGTTAAATGATAGAAGGCTAAAGCAAGATAGAGGAAAGTTATATAAAATACTTAAATATAATCACGATAAAATCAATAAAATAAAATCAGATAAACAAAAATAAAATCAGATAAATACCAAAAAAATTCAATAAAATAATTACCATAAAATTAATACAATAAGATCAGATAAATAAAATAAAATCAACAAAATAAAATCAGATAAATATAAGAACATTTAAAAAAATCAACAAAATAAAATCGGATATATACCAGAAAAATAAAATAAAATTGTGAAAATAAAATCAGATAAAATAAATAAAATCAATAACAATAAAATAATATCAGATAAATAACAGAATAATAAAATAAACAAAATAAATAAGATTGACTTAAATAAAAAAATAAAAAAATGCTAACACAATTGTCATTACAGTAATAAGGCAGTCCTGGGCTCAAAAGGAATTACTCCAAGTTAAAAGCCAGATTAAAAAGGTACATGTTTAAAAGTTAACTTAAAACATACAACATTAACTCTCTCTACTTACCTGTGCGTAAGCCCAATGGTTCTATGATTTTTAACCATAAATCAGATGTAACATGTCCTCACCATAAAGGTCGGGGTTGCTCCTGATGTGATGCTTGATGAAGTTTTTCCCAGGTAATGGCATCACAGAGCCTTTAACTCGATCCAGGACCTGCAGCACATAATAGGTGTCACATAACAACATCAAAAAATATATTTTCATAATGAAATGTGTGTAATAAACAGACTGATATGACTCCTACCTGTACTGTGTCAATATTAAAGAAAGACTGATAGTACTCAAAGGTCCAGAATCCACCGGTAGCTTTCTGACCTCTTAACAGCTGGAAGCACAGACACCATTTAAATATCAGGACTCTAACTTTTGTTTCAATGTGTCAAGAGTCTACATAGATAGTTTACTCACCTCTGAACTCTCCTCTTGACCCTCCTCATCATCTGACAGGTCCAGTTTCACCTCCTCTCCTCCTCCTCCCCCTCCACCGCCTCCTCCTCCTGCTGGTGCTGTAGTGTTGCTGGTGTTTGAGACTGACATGCTCAGTGTGGAGGCTCCGGGGTTTGAAGACAGGAGCTCTGCTGCCTCCTCGAACTCTGCAGACGTACAACAAGAAGCATAGAGAGTAAGAAGATCGAAGTATTAGAGATAGAAGGATAAGAGTGTGCACACAAAGAAACAGTTCTAGACAAGGAATCTTGTTACAACATGCTGGTTATCTACTGGCTCTGTTGACTGAGCACCAAAGAAGCAAACAAGATGAGACAGGAGCTATATTTATATGGAGCCAGAGAGCTAGTTTAAACCTCTCTGCCAGCATTAATTGTCATTTCCTACTAAAAACTGTAGTTTGACAATACGATACAACATAATAAGATAATGATGTTTTGAATTTACAGCCCATATACACAGAGTAATGTGACAACAAATAGTTTCAATAGGGGTACCAGAAGTCTGCTTTGGGATTGATTTATTAGATATTTTAAGGAATGTGTGAGTTTGGATTTTTGCTGGTATTCCATATGCCAATACTTTCCAACTCATTTTGGTCAACACCGTTATCCATACTGATATTTACACCCTTTTTTTTTTCATTTTAAAGAACACAAAGTCACTCTTGTAGTACAATTAACCTGTTACTGTTATTATGACAGTCTATTTGTTTTGGAGCAGAGAGGCTGCAGACTGGTTTTAGCCAGCGGTGCATTGAGTTCTTATTTTTATTTGAGATGCTAAATAAAATTGGTAGAGTTAAAGGAGTGGTGTTTTACGCCTCCTTGCATAACCTGTGCCTCAAAAGCATTGAAAACAGCTGTTTTTCTGTCTGTTTCTGACACTTTAGAGAGAAACTTCCATACAGCGACCATTTTTAAGCTAGCTGTTGGCACGCAGGTACTCACAATTAATGCGTCACATATAAGCAGCAATTTTTGTTTCTGCCAGCACGACTATTAACATTTTAAGCTCTTCCTATGGAAGCACATATGTACCAAAATCAAAATTAAAAAACTCATTTGAAAATGAAATTGCATTAACAGTAATGCTTTTTAATTTTCTAAATATGTGCCAATTATTTGACTCAAATAAAATGAATATTCAATAATCCTATTTGCATTTTAGTTTTCATCTTCAACAATGCTATATTATGTCACAATTAAAATGAAAAAGAAAAAGACATTTGCTTTTTGATTTTCAAAAAATGCCCCTCCTAAATAAGCATTATAATTCAAATCAAAAAGAAAATTTCACCTTCACCTTTTTTCATTTTAAATTCTGGTACAAATATGCTTCCATACTTTTCTGCCGATACCAATACTATGCATTTAATATAATGCATCCCTAATATTTGTATAAAGAGATATGGAAAGTGAAATATGAATTAGGGGCAATAAACAAACACTGCAGCAGAATGTTGGTTTGAATTTCACAATTCTAACCTTGAAATTGTAGATCATTTGGACTGGCCATGACTGCAGTGAACGATCAGAAACCTCAGGCAACACCTGTGAGAACATGAACACTGATGTGAGACGTTTTCACACAGAGAACAGCCCCCTTAAAGCTGAGCATAGTCCAGAAGTTAACTGATACACTGTCAGACCTGTAAAGATAACATATGTTACATCTCAGATCAGTAAGCTAACCGTTCAGAAAGCTCACATTAATAGTTAAATATAGTCATTCAGCTTGATATTAAAAGACAATGAGACAATCTCCCCATGTACTTGTGTGTGGTGAGAAAAGGTCTTTAAAACCTACCTGTGGGCAGCAGGATGTCCCTGATGGGGATGATGGCGTGACAGTTGCCACGAAGCTGTGACGGCCGATGATAGCTACCTGCTAGGATACACGAACACAAGAACTCTTTCTAAACATATGTTTAAAGATGTAAAGGTGTAAAGCTTACATGTAGGACAGCACAACCATTATAGGGTTAGTGAACGGACACAGAATGATAGTAATAAGGCGACACAGCTAACGTCTATCTTTCATTGATCGTGTAAAAACTGTCAGGCAGTCCAGTTGACATGTCTTCCGGTACACGTCACCTCGTAAACAAAGCTGTCACGTGGTCCACGTTCTTCTAACATGGTTGTTGAGTTTATTTTTTTATTTTATTGAAATGTTTATTTTATTCATGCATTACTTAAATAAGATGTTATCTACACAGCCATCTTTTTTTTTTGATAAATATATTAATTATTCTGAAATTTTGGTTTATCAGATCTCGCATGTTGGCGTGTAGGTTCGGGCCTAAAATGCACTCGTTTTAGTTATGTTAATTTAAGAAAAGGAATGAATGTTTGTTTTCTCTTTAATTTTCACTGTGAGGTTAAACTGCACATTTTTTTCTCTGGTCCCCTTTATTTAACATTCTTATTATTGCTATTATTATTAGATTGTTGACTTATTTATTTTCAAACTGTGAATACCAATTCCATTATAATTTATATTACTTTATGTCTTTATTTCCTTTATTTTCATAAAATGTAAAACAAAAAAAAAAAACAAAAAAAAACTGAGCACAAATGATTTACTTTGACTTTAAGAAATAAAAAATATTATTATATATAATAAAAGGAATGAATCTCAGATTAAAATCAAAGTTAGTAAAAGTTATATTAATCTTTTTGTTCAAGTGACAGTTATGCGGAACCTTTCTGAGGCAGATATTTCAGTCGGAAGATTTACACCGCGTCACCTTGCGGGCGCCATCTTGGCTCCATGTGAGCTGTCTGTTTGACAGGCAGGATGTTGGTAATGGGTGAAGGTGACCGTAGTTGTGAATAAAAACTTTAAAAATGTCTACGTTTCGTGTAGTGAGGAGGATGTTCTGTGTCGCGGCCGAAACAGCTGCAGCTCCGGTCGCAGGCAGCAGATGGGAGAGACTGAAAAAGAGCAAAGCGGGTGAGAAACTGAACACCGTGGACATGCAGGGGAGACAGTCAGTGAGAGGTTTCAGGGACGACACCAAGCTAGCTTCAAGTCACAAATACTTCATCCCTGTATCAAAATGTCAGGAGTTTAACTATTTTAGGACGATGCAGTTGAAAAAAAGAGATGCCTAGAATTAATTATGGCCTCATATATCATTACGAACTTCAATGTAAAGTGTCTTTTTTTTTACACTGACATTCTCAAATTGTTATCTAATGGAACAGCTCTACTGTTAGTTGGTTGTGTTCAGTGTAGATGCTGTTACAAAATATAACAATTTGAGAAAGTGCCTATCATAATAAGGTCCTACAGACAGTGACCTTTTATTATGATGCATTAGATTTTGTAAGACTGGCAGCCCCAACGTCAAAGCCAACAGACCACATTCACGTGACAGATCATTAGCAGCAGGAGTTGCTGGCCCACCTCTGTTAGTGGGTTATTGTAAAGGGAATTTTGTGTTGAAATGGTAAGTCAAGATCTGACAAAACAGTTTAATAAAACACAATAACCCCCCTTTTTTTTTACATTCACATTTAACCTTATACACAACAATAAAACACAGGGGACAATTATATTAACAGTAACACAAAACAACAAACAAGCAAAAACAAAATCCACAAACAGAACAGAGAGAGAGAGAAAAAAAAGACTTGTATAGATATTAACTCACTCCTCACACGACAAGTTCAACCTCTATAATTTCATAATTTTTCTTCTTTAAATATTTTTTAGCCGTTAAAAAATAAAAAATAAATAGATTGAAATAACCGAAAATCTTTGATCAGTGATCACAAATCAAATTTTGCGCTAATGTCACTAAAACTTCTGAAATAAGTGTGTGTAAAACTTAACCCCATAGGTTTTCAAAATGAAATATTTGGTTCTTTTCAAAGGCTATTGATTTTTCCAATTTCAAATATCTCAGTTCATTACTCCAGTGTTTTAGAATAACTTTCTTAAATACAAGAGGGAAAAAAAACACAATAACCCATATTAAGGCATCAGAAACATATAAAAACGTACTTCACAGGGTAAGATTATTGGTTTTGTGAAGAGAGCCTGGTGGCAGTTATATATAACATTTGTTTCCGGTTCATACCACTTACCTCTTTAACTTAAAGGTCTATCTTAGAAGAAATCCATCCTTTGATAATGTTCTCAGACCCTTGAAGCCAATCGGTGGCCAAAACACACTTTTATGGGATGTACCCACAGTGTGTTTGAAAGCTACGGACTACATTCACTGGAGCAAGTCTCTCTTTTGTTGACTTTAAAGGGATACTTCCGTTTTTTTTAAGTGGGGTTGTATGCTTTTTATGTCACTAGTAATTGTTCGGAGGCCGGTCAGCTCTGCCTCTTTAATGAGAAACTCCAGAGACAAACTGCACAAAAGCTAGGCTACAGTTTCTGCAGATGGGGCCAGTTCTGCCACGTTATTTAGACAATTTTGAAAGACTCCGACCTGAGCACTCGTCTCGGTTTAAGTATACGCTCTGCTTGCAAATTTTTTAGAACTTCATTTTGCCACCAGAAAGCCTGTTCGTTTTTCACACTTTTGCAGAGGCAACCTAGACGTGTTCTTCTGCCTGATCAGCTAATCCGATCTATGATATGCCTCACTTATATATTGTCAACTTTTGACAGTTTTACATATCAGTTTTGTATTATATGAAGCAGGAAATACCTATGATTACCCGGCGGACACAGTAATGTGTGAGGTTGTTATATCAGCTCGGTCTTCCCCCTCAGCGCCTAACACAAGGCAAGGCAGCTTTATTTGTATAGCGCATTTCATACATGAGGGCAACTCACTGTGCTTTACATTAAAACATTAAAAGCATTGGAGACATTCAGACAGGCATAAAAGAACATAATTAAAATGACAAATATAATAAAACAGAAAAGGAAAAGGAAAATTGGAAATATATTAAAAATTACATTAAAATTTTAATTTAAAGTGGGTTAAAATAATCTAAGATAGGAAGGCAGTGGCAAATAAAAAAGTTTTAGTCTTTGATTTAAAAGAGGTGAGAGTTGGAGCAGACCTACAGCTTTCAGGGAGTGTGTTCCAGATATGTGGTCCATAATGACTAAACACTGCTTCACCATGTTTCATTCTGACTCTTGGGACTGAAAGCAGACCAGTACCTGATGACCTCAGAGGTCAAGGTGGTTCATAAAGTAGCAGCCGATCAGCAATGTATTTTGGGCTCAAACCATTCAGTGCTTTATAAACCATCAGCAGGATTTTAAAGTCTATTCTCTGACAGACAGGAAGCCAGTGTAGAGATCTAAGAACTGGAGTGATGTGGTCTACTTTTTTGGTCCTTGTTAGGACTCAAGCAGCAGCATTCTGTATTAGCTGCAGCCGTCTGATGGACTTTTTAGGGAGTCTTGTAAAGACCCCGTTGCAGTAGTCTAGTCTGCTAAAGATAAATGCATGGACGAGTTTTTCTGCATCCTGCTGAGACATAAGTCCTTTAATCCTTGATATATTCTTAAGGTGATAGCAGGCGGACTTTTTAATTGTCTTAATGCGGCTGCTGAAATTAAGGTCTGAGTCTATGATTACACCAACACAGTGTATTTTGATAATGTAAGAATGTTGTACAGATCTTGGGTTGTATCATTACTAGGGTTCCAAAGGGGTGAAACATTTCCATGGGAAGTTAAGTTGGGGAATTTTGGAATTATTCGAAATTGGAAATTATGGGAATTAATGGGAATTAACTTGGAATTTAATGGAAAGGTATCATATCCAAGCATAAATATTTGTTTTGTTTATAAGCAGACATCCATCCAAAGTAATACAATTAAAACAGATTTATTTATAGGTAGAACTTTATCAATCGTTAAATATTTTACTGAACAATCAATTCTTTCATTGAAGAACAAAAACATGAATGTTGAGTTAAATACTACTCATCCACCCGACCCAACCCATTCAAAAATGAACAACAATGCAATCCCCACACAGTCCCATTCAAAATGTTAAATGAAAAGAGCCCCTCTCCCTCCAAAAAAGTCTGAAACCTTGTTGTTTAGTCAGGATTATGCTAAAATATATTTTCCCCAACTTAATTTAAGTTCCCTATTAAGAGCCAACATTCAATTAATTCCCATAAATTCCCATGGAAAGTTTCCAACTTTGAAAATTCCTGGAATTTTGCAACCCTAATCATTATGCAATAAAAAAACAATCAGATATAAATATATATAAGTTCCATGTTTAAAAATACCAGAATTACTTTTCAGGTTTGAAAAGTGCAACCTCATATTTTAGAATCAGCAACTAGGATCAAAAGATCTAGAACATATATGAACTTGTCCTTACGTATACAGGTGTGTGGTGTCGCGGCCTGGTGACGGACTACAAAGAGGCGTGTCGGGAGATATTCGTGGGAGCGTGGGAGCGACCAATCAAAGCCTCGGTATACGGGACTCTGCTGGGCGGGGCCTTGGCCTGTTTTTACACTAAACCTGATCAGTCATCATTCGAGGCCGCCCTTCTGGATCGCTCAAATGAGCTGGGCCTCCTGTCCCCCTGGATCCGTAACGCCACCTCCGACGGCCACGTGCAGAGTCTGGTAAAGCTTCGTAACGAGGGACGCCTCCGTCACATCAGCTTTGGTTTACTTTCCCTGGTTTACCGTGCAGACTACGACCTGGCCGCCTCCCTGTACGAGGCCCAGTGCTCCAACCTGTCGGTGCCCTGGAGGGAGCTGCATCAGCGGGTGCTGGATGTGGGATTTGTTGGCTTTTGGTGGGTCCTGGACTCAAAGATGAAGGACTATGATGTAAATGATGATGAGTTCAAGCACCTGCCAGTATACATGCAGCACACTGCCGCTCCTAGTGTTCAGGAAGTGGAGAGGAGTGAGAGGCTGCATAAAGAGTCGTGGTTACCTCCGGCTGTGGAGGAGGAGGAGGCGGGAACAAAAGTAGTGGACCGAAAAGAGGAAGTCATGAGTGAGGAGAGCCAAATTAAAGAGGAACAGACTCCAGCCTGAGTTTATCACAGACATTTCAAACATTCTGGATGTCAAACGGTAGCCTACCAGAGTACTTATATCCTTTTTTACATAACGTCTAACTCAACAAACTGCTGTGAGCTGACGCTTTACAACCTGCAACTTTCCCAATGGTTTACTGCTACAAACCAGGAAAAGTAAACGTCATAAAAACATAACATTTGTTATTTTTATTTATTGTCACATGCTATTTTGTTTCACATAAAATATAAGAAACCATTAAAGCTATAAAACATGTCTCAATAAATCAATCATCTCAAGATGTCTTCCTTTCTTTCCTGCTGAATTCCAATAATATATTAGTGCAGAGAATCAGCCGTTCACTTTTATAAAATTCCCACATGCAGGGTCAATTTAGTATCAGTGTGAGACTTTTGTGTAGTGTGCACTCTTACTTTTTGTGCACTCCTCAAGGCCAATCCGTCACGGCACCTGATCTGATCGTTTTCTATTCTAGTCAATCTGATAACCCCCACCGTATCCGTTGCGTTCGGGCTGCGTCTCTGATCCGGCAGGTCTGAACGCAACAGATTAGATACGCAAGACTTCTATTTCTGCCGGATGCCGGAGCACGACGCATCAGTTCAGCAGAGAGCAAATGGAATGGGACAGGAAGTCGGGCACCTAAACAAAATGAAAGTATCTAGTTAATTTTCCGAACAATACACTCAGTGTTATCGTTAGATCGTTTTTAACTTAAAGGGATATTTCAAGTTTTTTTAAGTGGGGTCGTATGAGTTACATTACACTAGTACTCCTGCTAGCCACAATGAGTGCCGGTGAGCACTTCCCCTTTTAATGAGAAAATTCCCAGATGACCGGCAGGCGAGCTAGGCTACAATTCTGAAGACGGGGACACCTCTTTTGCTTAATTTCGCTAAAGTTGAGAAAATATGGTCCAGGCACTCATCACGATGCAATTGCATGCTCTACTAGGAAAAAATGCAGCTCTTGACTTTGTTTTGGCACTATTTTTGGAGGCACCTCGCAGACCTGTGTTCTTCCGCTGCATTCCCACCCCCCATCACCTACTTAAACTCTCTCTGTCCCATTAAACTTACTAACCATAGACCTTTCTGGAATCCCTGAGCTCCTCCTGAGTCACTGCTGTAGATGGATGCTGTGAATGTGCCGGACTCCAGCAGCAACAGCTACTACTACTACTATCCATCTCTTCACTATCACCTCTCTCTCTCTCTCTTAATCTCCTATATCCCTCTTTCCAACCACAACTCAGTCGAGGCAGGTGGCTGTCTAACATGAGTCTGGTTCTGCTCGAGGTTTCTGCCTGTTAAAGGACGCTTGTCCTTGCCGCTGTAACTTGCTAATTACTGCGAGGTGCAATGCTCATGGTGGATTAAGATGAGATAAGATCGAGTCCTGTCAGTAAGATGGGACTGGATTGAATCCTGACTTGATGTTGGGTAATCATCAATAATTTTACATAGAGTGGTCTAGACCTGCAATGTTTGTAAAAGCTTCTTGAGATAACGTTTGTTGTGATTTGGGGCTGTATAAATAAAGATTGATTGACAACTAAGCCTAAATCTCCCCCATGTGTCTTACATCTTTATGCATTATTAGCTGCAGTTACAACAAATCAACACATTAAGTGTCATTATATCTGCGTCAGTATCAAAGTCAGGTTTAGTGTAAGCGTTTTGTCCTGGCTTCATAGGCTCCTATGAAAAATCCATGCTGCCAAGAGAATGCAGGAAAAAAACAGAAACTTGCATATTCCAAGTTTTAAACATTTGTCTGTTAAACTCTGGTGACTAATATATTTGGAATTGCTTCAGCTCAGTGCCTTCATATTGGCTGTAACTTCTCAGAAATAATATTTGAGGTCAAAACAGCCTGATCAAAATTCATCCTCTGAAACACGACCAAAATCCTCCGCTGTGTCTGTAAATACCAAAGTGACGAAAGCGAACAACCTGTTGCACTGATGTCCCGGCTGAACAACTGTGTCTGCTGATATTTGTCCCTTGTTCAGATGTCAGTAACCAATGTTCATCTGTCATGTTTGCATCAACTGCTGATTCAGACAGGAGGCTGATTATTCGAAGATGCTGGCACCGCGTATCAAACTGTCTCTGAGGAGGACCAGTGACATTTCAAGTGGAGTGGACTGCTAGCAACAACTTCAATACATCAGATTAGCTTGAACTGCTTACTCCATGACATCTGAAACATGAACAGAAGCCACATGTAGACCTTGCTTCTAGCGGTTGGAGCGCTCTCCCCAGTCTGACTGCTGTTCCAGGTGTGAGCCACCAGAGGGCACTCTAGTGCAAAACAATTTTTGGAACCTGGCCCACAGCTCAGCCCCATTTCATTGAGCTGGATGTTGCTTAATGACCAATCCTCAACATCTCATTAAACACTAATATGAAGCAGTAAGAACATAAAACCCTCACGCCAGATGATTCTGTCCAGACTTTATGGCTTTTACAACTGAATTTCACTTAAATGTACCACTTAGTTTCTAGAACAGTCTGTCCTCTCGGTTTAATCCTTCAAGTCTGTGCTCGACATGAAATCCTCTTTGATACATGAGTGTTTGAAAATAATGTTCGTCCTTTCTGCTCGTAGTGCGGAGTGTGCAGCCCTGCAGCCATTAAAGTGCATGACCTCTCTCACCAGTTCAATAAGAGCACCGCTCATCAGTGTAAACTGGTCAATATTCCCATTTTCCTGCTTCACAACAATTATCGTATTCTGCTGCGGGTGGATTCCTTGGGCGGTCTACGTTAGCTCTGTGGCTCCCACTTAAGAGCTGCTGTAAACTAACCTTCCTCGCTACAAGACAGGCTGACCCACATGCAGGGGATTGTGCCTGATCGTAACTACATACACACACGGATGGTTGTGTGTTTGTTTGAGATTATTGATTGGGAAGCTGTCATCCTTATAAATTAGCTGCTTGCACGGCTGTGACTAATGAAGAGACTCCCTGTAGATTATGATATAAATCTTCCTGACTGGTGTTCAGATCTTACCTTGACCATCAGAACGTTACAACAGAGCATGTGGGAACTAACCTGAGCTAATACATCAACAATTAAAGAGATTTGAATATGTCCAATATTTTAAATCTCATCCATCCAGGTGAAATGTTTTGTTTTCACTCAAAAAAGTTCCAAAGTTACTGTTTTAACTCTCTTAATTTCGGTTGTTGGGTTTATAGAGAATTTCATTTACATTTAAGTATTGGAAAATGAAGTTTGTACTTAAGCTGGCGCTTTTACCCTATATGGAATACAAATGTCCACCCAAAATTTGAAGGTGCTTGTTGAGGTATTTCACTAAAAAGGCCTCGAAACATCCCAGGGTCTGTCCACTGGGCACCATGAATGTATGTGCAAGATATTATGGTCATCAAACGCAGGTGAGATTTTTCTATTCAGACCTAAGTGTATGTAAATGTTTGAATTAGATCAACTTCTGTTACCAGGCAGAAACCTCGAGCAGGACCAGATTTGACGTGCTATTTTCAGAAGTGAAAAATGCAGATCAAGCAGAATATGTTCCTGCGTCTCTGTTGCATCCTCTCAGGCTTCCTCTGCGTGCATCTCCCTCCATCTTTGCCTCCTGACCTCCATCGACCCCTCGCTACCATCCATCCTGCCCCCTCCTCCACTCAGACAGAGAGTCTGTCGGCCAGAGGGGTCAGCGAGGGCGGTCACTGTCAGGTGGTGTTTGAAAAAACACGCTCCTTTATTCATTTTCTATACCAAAAAAATGGAAAGCGAGGGATAAATATCCGATAGTCCTCAGAGACAAATGTGAAACATTTCACATGAATTAATGATTGTTTGTTTTTGGTGATGTATTTTTTATACATAGAGGTATCACAGTTCTCCTAATGGTGTTGAACCTCTGAACTTTGAGCTTTAAATGGTTAAAGAGTCACTCACTGCACCTTTAATGTTCTGTCTGTCACTTCTTGATGCCACTTGAACACATGATGTGATGCTGTGCTACACATTGCAAGCCTGTGCATTCATTCTCTGTCAGCTGTGATCAGATGAGCCGTTAGGTGAGTTCACCAAGGATGCTGACGCTGTCGTTCAACGCCTCTTTCCTCGACTACACCCGCTCACCCCCTGAGAGGCGCGCGCAAAAAGAGAGAGAGGGAGAGAGAGAGGAGGTGATGGAGGAGGCAGAGAGAAAAAAGAAACCAACCAAAAATGGAGGGGGGTGGGGAGGTCTGTCTGGCCACCATGTTGACCTCATTGACCACAGCAGGACCAGGCTTGTATGCACTCACACACACACACACACACATGCACAGAGAGAGAGAGAGAGAGAGAGGCGACCTAATCAATATGTAACTAAGGAAGGAGGTAGGATGATGGAAGGAGTGGGGGAGAAGTTGCAGTAGATGGAGGAGGGTGGAAAAAAGAGAAAACGAGAGCAATGTGGTTGATGTTGATGAATGCAAACACACGGAGACATCTTTTATTAGGAAACATCATATACTTAACAATAATGCTTTGATATTTATGAAGTATGAACAATGTGCTGATAATATTAACAGATGTGAGGCTCATTTATAAGAACTGGGCCCCTCCAACTTTAGAGAGGATTAAAATAATGAGTAAAATATCTTTAGGGACAGAAGTGTGATTATGAGTTTTCTGTGACGTGTCAGGACCGTAGTCTGTAAATACAGGAAGTAAAAGTATCCAAAGTGACATCATGATTGATTTGAAGACCTCTACTTTAGAGCTTTTTGCTTTTTCTGTTGTCAAACCTGTTATTTGAAGTCAGAGCCAATCATGCCTTGATTACAGGGTGGATACACGTGTGATACTTCTAATCTTTAAATCCAAATGTGAGCTCACGTCATAGAGACATACCTGATTCTTAAATACTTGAGTTACATGAAATGGAAAACCTGATCATGTCACCTTTATGTCACATGTAGACTCTTTTGATCACATGCAAAAACAAAGACTGGCAAGATATAACTTGTATTACCCAAGCGGCAACCTACGGCCACGAGAATTGAAGCCAATGCTGAAGTCTTAAAAACTGTAGTTCCTCGAGTGTCCACTTGAGGCTGGCTCCGGAGGCACCGGACACCACATACACACCCATTCACAAAAGCCGATATTTACAGCAGAAATAAACATGTTTACAGCCTGGTACAAAAAACGAGTTCAGTCTGAATAGCTAATTTCTCTATCGGCTAATTTCATAACTAGTTAGTTTCAAAGATATTTAGATTACGAGTTCACACAGATGACTTGATGGACAGGCGGGAACACTGTAGCTGTTAGTGAAGAGGCTCACAGCTCGCCTTTTTACGTCACACTAGCTCTACAGAAGTTAGGTTAAGTTCAGCTTTTTCAATATGGCTCCCCCCAATGTTTGGCTTTAAAACAGCGCTTCAGGAACAGATGAGTAACGTCACGGACAATACGTCCATTTATTATTCAGTCTATGGTATTACTCTTATGTACATGCATTATTAAAATTCAACTTTTGAAGTGTTTGCATGTGCGTCATCTCGTTAAAAAAAAACAAGTCAAATAAAAAAATTATCTGAAGGTCTTTGAGATTTTCTTATTTGCTGTGATAAAAGCGCTGACAGCTTTTCGTCCTGCTGCTTTATACAACATGTGACAGTTTCAGGTGACAATTCAATTCAAAGATGTTTCCGAATCAGCCGTCGTGATCTGGTCTAAATGTGCTAATTTGTTCTTGATTTTTACATTACACCTTCAATTATGCTAATGAGCTAACATGGATATGATGAAGGGCGTTTCCATGTCCCTCTGTAAAAGCAGTGACAACAGAATATGCACACATTAGACGTTATGGATGTTGCAATGTCAACAGTTTTAAAAACATAGTGAGTCAAATTTCTCTGCTCTTTTAAACCATGTGTGATCTTTAGGTGTTTGCCTACAATGTACAGCAACTGGAAGGTTCACATAAGGCACATGTGGTGCATTGTGAATGAAACATAATGTTCTATCCACATCTGGGACCAAATCTCAGGATGCATGCAGTTGGATGGACTTCATGTATTTTACAAAGGATATAGTTTGGCATAAAAGCATACACGGAAGAAATTCATTTTCATGGGGCACATACATTTGAAGGTATTTGTCACCGAATTCGATGTGAACCAGTGTTTTTCATGCACATGTGCACTTCACATGTGATGAACTCAGAACCTTGAACTTTTAGCTCACAGAAGGAAGTATGATGAAAATTTGGTATGCAAAAAATTCTTCATGGACCTGGTTTTCAGACATCTCAGGGGGAAACTTCATTTTTTGAAGATTTTGGACATTTCACGTGTAAAAAAAAAATTCTTGCAGGAAAAATTTAAGTATACATCTTTTATTTGATGAATGATGATAAAATGACTCCTCAGAGTGTGAACTTCAGTAGTTTGAACATTTGAGGACGCTGTACAATTAAACAAAGGCGCAGCGGTCTGTTCAGAAACACACTGAGTGTTTGTGTTACAGCGTGTTCTGAGGAGATGATAATAAACACAAACAGACAGGATGTGCAGCTGCATCAAAGGGTTAACTGTCTGGGTCTGAGTGAGAGTGTGTGTGTGTGTGTGTGTGTGTGTGTGTGTGTGTGTGTGTGTGTGTGTGTGTGTGTGTGAGAGAGAGTGAGTGTGTGTGTGCGTGCATGTTTGGGGGTGTCATTAAGTGCAGCTCCATAATGTCACTCAGTCTTGGAGTGTGAACATGTTTGAAGGCAGCAGCGAGGGAGGAGGAGGAGGAGGAGATAGCGAAGGAGGGCAAAGCTGGAGAAGAGTGGAGGAGGGGTGTCTGGTCGACAGAGGGAGGGAGAGAGGGAGGGAGAGAAACGGGAGGGGGGTCGGAGAGACAAGCCGAGTGTGCACAATATTCATTCAAACTGACAGAGGCTGTGTGTGTCCTGGTTTGCACTTCCCACTGCTCCTCGCTCTCTCTCTCCCGACCTCGCCTCCCCCTCCTCTTTTCCCTCTCTCTCTCTCTCTCTCTCTCTCTCTCTCTCTCTCTCTTCGTCTCCCATCTCTCTCTCTTTCTCTCTCCACTCGCCAGACAGTCTGCAGTTTACAGCAGCAGGAAGAAGACACCGGAGAGCCACCGGAGAGGAAGAAAGAAAGGGAAAGAGTGTGATAAACGACAGAAGAGAAGGAGGCGGAGGAGGTAAGGAGTGAATGAGGTGGAAAGATGAAAGAGAGTGTGGTTTTTTTAAAGGGAGAGGCAAAGATAGAGACAGAGGAATGCATGGAAAGAGGGACAGAGACACTACTAATCCTACAGGAGAGGATGCTGGGTAAGTCAGTTTGTTTCCTACATTCGGGCAGGTTGATTGTTGTACATGCAGCAGACTCTGATCCCAAATCAGCCCTCACATCTACTTTCTATTGTCACTGGGAGAGGCTCCAGGCTGGCAGACATGAATGCGATGTGACAGTGTGTCAGCGGATGTTTGCCCACACTGATGTGCATGCATGATGCAACGGCAGGGAGGAACGCCCAGAGAAGAGGCAGCCAGGGGGAGAGAAAGAGAGAGAAGAGGCAGGGGGAAGAGAGGAGAAGCATGGACAGGATGTAGTAAAGGACAGAAGGCTGCATGCTAACGTAGCAGAGAGTGTGTGTTCACGCTATAAGGATTTTCATTCATGATTCCTCATGTGATCGGATGTGTGTGTGCGTGCAGGATGGGCATGATTATTCTTTCTTTTCTGCATTTGATCTTTAAGAAGCATGTGTTTGCGTGTATATTGCATCTGTGTGTGTGCGTGCGTGTGTGTGTGTGTGTGTGTGTGTGTGTTTTGGCTGTCCCAGTGGAAGCGAATGACAATTAGATTAAAGTATTGATCCAGTCTGGGCCAGGTAGCGGGATGCAGACTTGGTCACACACCCAGTAGCCAGGGGGAGGGGCAGGAAGGGGGGGGTCATCACCATTCTCATTAACTCTGACATCACATTCACACACACACACGCACACACACACACACACACACACACACACACACACACACACACACACACACACACACACACACACACACTCTACAACCATTAATACTGAAAAGATGAGCGAAGCATTCTTTTGATTCAAAACTTTTCTCTTGTAAAAATTGCTGTCATCTGCATACAAAGACACACACACTCTTGTTTATTGACAAACACAGGCACACAAACATCTCTATAAACTGCTGCTGTGCCTAATGAGAGAAGTATGCCTCCAATTCAGAACTTGCTTTAAAACATTAACTCCCACACGGCAACCACGGCAAACTCAACTCAGGTCACCCCAGAATGCACTCACTTACACACACACTCAAATATCTTGATCGTGTAACGTTGCTGTCGGGCCAAAACTTCATATCTCCATATTTTCTCATTCAAGTGTTTGCATTAATCAATGATATTGATCTCCTTGCGTGTCAGTGGGTTTGAATGTCATGCAGTTTTAAGTTCTGTGAAAAAATTTAGTTCTTTCTTTACTTCCTGGAAAGTAATGGTTTTGGCCTGACAGAGATGATATTAACATCTTTGTTGCAAATTCAGAGTTCCCTTCAAACATCAAACTCTTTAAGAAAAAAACACAAAAACACAAAAACACACATCGGCGAACTCAACTCAGGTCACATCGAAACATACTCTCACTCGCACACACACACACACACACACTGAGCCCAGCAGTAATGGTGGTGCCTCCCTTGAACTCATTCACCGGGGGGTCATGGGTTCAAGTCCCAGTTGGGGGAGGGGGAGAAAGCCGGTGTGATAGTGAAGGAAGGAGGAAGGGAGGACCACCACTCACTCACTTACTAACCCACCCCCCCTCACACACACTCACACTCACACACACACACACACACACACACACACACACACACACACACACACACACACACACACACAACCACACACACACACACACACACACACAACCACACACACACACACACACAACTTATAGTCCCTCACAATCTGTTTCAGTCAACGACCCACAAACATGCGCTCACATGCACACACACATTCACAGGTAGTAGTGCAAACAGAATGCAACCTTGACATAACGCTGTGTGTTTGAGTGAGACTGTGTGTGCATGCATTTGTGGCATCCGTGCCTTGGGATGTGTGTGTGTGTGTGTGTGTGTGTGTGTGTGTGTGTGTGTGTGTGTGTGTGTGTGTCTGTGTCTGTGTGTGTGTGTGTATGTGTGTGTGTGTGTGTGAGTGGGTCAGCTGTGTTAACTGTTTATTTTGGCTGCTGTTAGCTGAGCTGTGAGTGCTCAGACGTCACTCAGTGTGTGGTCACAGTTTGCATCTCTACCTGTCTGGATCTGTCTCGGATCTGTGTTCATTTTCTGCATAAATTAAATCAAATTGCGTTCTTATTCTTAGCATATTTCGATAAAAACCTTGCTGAGCTCAAAACAGGCTTACAAGTCACAATTATTAAGAAGAGAGACCCAAAATATGAAGCGAGAAACAGAAGTTGCAAATGTTATTCATGAAATCAACCATCCTGACATTTTGTCTGAGCTCTGGAAAGAAAAGGGCAAAGTTATAAGCATTCGAATGAGGCGACAGATTCATTCTGTCATCAGTGAAGGTTTTTTTAAATATATTGACTTTATCCGAGGTGTTAACACACATAAATTAAACCTGTTATCCTCCAAGGTTTTAAATCTTGAAACTTTAATACCAAAAAATAAGGATTTCTGTTCTCATCTGTGCACCAAATACCTCCAAGTTTTTGAACTTTTCTAGTTTGTAGTTTGGATTATGAAAAGATATCTTTAATGCATTTTTCTTTAAGTAGGTAACTTCTTCAGTCGTGTCCATGCTGAAGTTTTTTTTCCAGATATTTTGTAGCTCAGCTTTCCGAGAATCACCTCTGCAGCTCACGAGAAAACGTACTTATTACAGAAAAAAAAAAACTTTTATTGACCCTATTTTCTAACATATTAAAGCTCTTGTGGGGAACTTTCTGTTTGTGTTGATTTTGGCGCCCCCTGTGGACAAAGTGATGCCTCTTATCACTCCGCTGACCTTGTCCTGTACATGTGCAAGTCAGTTTCACAGCAGTTAGAGGCATTTGAAATTACAACATAGCTTCATCGTTAATCTCAGTCAGTTCCATAACCAGTTAAAAACTCCTTATTGTAGCTTTAATCGGAAAACTCCCCTGTCTTACTCTTGTTTGTATGTGAGCGTCTGTATCGTGGTCCCTGTGTTAAAGCAGTGTATTCATGTGTGCAGCCACATGCAGTCTGAGTTAAGATGAATACGAGCAGGCAGCCAAACGGTGGTGTGGGGCAAATGTGTCAGATTTTATTCCAACAGAAGAAGCAGCTGGGGTTAATTTTAGCATTTCTCAACGTGCCCTTAAGCAAGGCACCCAGCGACCTGCCTGCACAGTCAGGGTTAGATGTCGTAACACAAACAGAAGCAAAGCAAACAAGCAACAATCAGAGAGGGTCACTTTCTCTTGAGGACGGACTTGTTTGGGGAACACTTGCTGGCTTTAGTTGTCCAGATTTGTACACACTTGCTTTTATTATAGAGAAAGGAATCACAAGGGGTTAGGACTTTTAGTATTCCCTGTGTTAATACATATATTAATAACTCTGCTATCATTCAGATGTTTCAGGTGTTGATTTCTCATCTATTTTTCAGTTTGATTTTTGATTTATTTTAAGGACCTTTAAAATCCTGGAAAGAAACGTTGTTAAATGTCTTAAAGGGACCTACCTTTTTTTTTCTTTTGACGTAGAAAATGACGATTCAGTCCCAATAAAGCTACACGCCTATGCTGCATGAGCACACACACACTAAGATCCACACACACACACATAGATCTCTTCACATGCGTTAGTTTGCATGACTAGAGATTAAAAAAACACAGTTTGAACTCAATGTGGCGCAAACACGCATGCATATTTGTCACCGCACATGAGCATAGAAACACACACAGACACACACATGCAGACACACACAGCCTCCCTTTCATAGGAAACAAGAGCCGCTGACCTTTAACCTTTACCATTCAGCCTGTCTGGAAAATACCAAGCCTGGAATCGATCAACACTCCTCTCACCCAGACAGATCCCCCCACCCCCCACCCCAAACCCTCCCCACTGGTCTATTCTCTCCACTCACCCTTGACTCCCCTCTTCCTCCTCCCTTCTTCCCACCCTCGTCCTCTTCCTCCTCCTCCTTCCTTCTTCATCACACAATCAACCGACAGCAGCTTCGGCAGTTAGCAGCATTTCAGTTAGATGAAGATGAAGATGAATGCTGGAGTCATAAAAACAGGATGTTACTTTAATCATTTACTGTGGGATTAAACTGAGTCTGCAGCCAAAAGTAGCTCTACTTCCACTTTGTGATTCTATCTTAAGCATATTCCTGTAAGTAAACAAAACAGCTTTGAATTGTAGCGTTTTCAATGTCTTACCTGAAGGAGCAGTGACTCAGTCATTCCCTGGGATGCTGAATTTGATATATCTTTATTAAAGCTCCTGTGAGGATCTTTCAGCTTGAGTTGATTATGGCCCCCCCTGTGGACAAAGCTGTACCTCTTATTTCTTAGCTGATGAAGTCACACTTTAAACAAAAAATCTCATCCCGCTTATTTAAACACTCAAATTTATCACTCATTGAAAGTCTTAGCAGTATCGACTGCATCACTTTGACTGACACCTACCCCCCACCAGAGGTTTCAGACATTAAAGATAACTATGTAGAAGTAATCCATCTGAATGTTGATTTTTGTTTTTTGCTTTTGCTGCTTATAAAGAAACCTTTTTTTTGCTAATTTCAGTCCAGCTTAAAACCCCTCATAGGAGCTTTAAAGCACCCGTAACTTGGAAAATCTAAGAATAGATTACACTTCGTTAGCATAGTCAAATCCTCAGGGTTTCAGGCAAACAGAAGGGCATCAGATGAGCATTTACTAGAACTCTCCTCAAGAGACACTGGATTGGTGCACGCCTAGTCAATAATACACTGTATAGGTAACATGATAACATACTGCTTCCACTGCATACGAAGCAGTAACCTCTCATGCAGAAAAAGGAATCCAATGCAGAAGTTACAGTTCCTCAAGTGTCCACTTTAGGCTTGCTGCAGACACCAAGGACTCCCCATGACGTCCCATTTTAAAATACCTATTCTTACAGCATTTATTCATACACAATTGTATGTACCAGAATTGTTTTAAAACGCATCCGTTATATGCAAATTTACGTAATTAAGGGCACGGTTTATTTGTCTGACAGGTGTGTGTGTTGTCCGCCTCAGCTCCACCTCTTTGCCAGTTTTTAGGTTGACCATAAGTTAGGTGGAGTCAGCAATTCCAACATGGCGACGCCCATCAAAACAACTCTCTAAAGTCCAATGAGTGGCACAGAGACTTTTTCAATATTTAATACAGTCTGTGGGGCACATTGTTGGCTGTCACAACTAGTATCTCGCAAGTTTTTGGTTATAATAATAATAATCAAATAGAAATCAAGCTCTTACAGTTAAAAGCAAATTTGATACTCATTTTAGCCGAGAGGACTTTCTTCATGTGTTGAATGACAATTGAGTGAAAGAGCATATTTATGATCGTGACCAAATATCTGTCTTTGTCTGATTCTATGTTTCAGCTGCGGCTACATCAAGACCTCTGTGCTGTCATGTGATGTCAGCTGTTGACTGCAGGTAAGTCATTCTGATTAACAGGAACCATGTGATGAAGAGGAGGTACGCAAAACCATCCTGTCAAGCAAATGTGGACACTATTGGAAAAGAAAGAAAAACAGCATTTTTAAAGATATTAAAGGCAGTGATGCACAACAAAAAAAAAGGAGTAGTAGCATTTTATGGTGAAATGTTGACACCTCTGCTTTCTTTTTTAGAGTTTTAAAAGCAGCAGAAAATATACAGAACTGCTGAAAACACTTAAATTGTGTTAATCCTTTCAATGAAGCCTCCAGAGCTGGCCAATCCTTTCAAAAATATCCAAAACGTGTGTTTACAGATCTCTCCTGCAGAAACAAACATGAACCACACATACTGGACAGCCTGTTTCAGTCACATGTATATTCTTTAAATGTCTCGAGTTCACACTTGCTGTTAATAAGTGATTATTTTAAGTTGAATTTGGTCACTCTTCTCTTATTATTTTGATATCAGTCTAAACATGTAAACATCCTCTGTTTGATTAAGATAAATACATCCCAGTGTTCGTTTCATTGGCTTTACTGTCCTCTTCAGCTGTACTTGGTGTGTGTGCGTGCACCTGCAGTGCTCCTGTCTCTTCCTGTTTACGTCCCCTCGTGTCAGTTCTGTCATGGCTGTCCGCTCTTCTCGGCGCTGGAGGACAGGGCTGTCAGTTCGCTGGCTGTCACTGCGAGTTGTTCAAATGTTAGGGAACATTCAACGCTGTCGGTGAGTTTTGTGAGTCAGAGAAACCATCGAGTGTTGAGTGTACCCTTACACATGAGCTCACATCAGGCCAGGACACACAACGCCACGGGTGCATACGCCTTAAACTGCACATGTACAGAACATTACATTTATGTGTTCTGTTCACCGCAGGTCCTGTTAGATGCACAAGTTAAAAGCCTTGTGTTATGTAAACTGTTGGACCAGAATGTTATCAGTCCCATCTATCCCACTATGACGAGTCAAAATATCTGCTGGGTTAAAGATCAGTAGATCAGATCATCAGTTTGGTTTCCACTTATAACTGTTTTTCACATCGGTATTTTTATCATACCTTAGAACAGCCAAAATTAACAAAAAGTTCTCACACAGGACCTTCTCCCGTCCAAATAACTTAACAAATGTACGAACGTTAAGCCCTATTCATCATCAATGGAGAGGAAAAACATTTCTCAAATGACAAATATATGAATTGTGTGAAGAGAATATATTCTACCGCGTTCACTTTTTTAATTTTTAGATATATTTTGCAGAAATCAAAGCACATCCTCTTTCTAAATTAGCGTCTTTTGCCCAATATGCATCGTTATTGTGTCAAAATGATGCTGGCTGGATTACTATTTTGTCAGCATCCCACTGTAACACTGCAAATTAATCTAACAAAGTGAATCCTAATAGAATGTCAAGTCTACATTTTGTTTAAATTGTGCTTTTAAATCTTTAAAGAACAATGATTGATGACCCAAAGATGAAACTTTAACCCACTGGAATTACAACCAGGTGTTAAATCAATATTCAGAGATAAAATTACTTTTAGATCTTTGGCGTTGTTATTTAAAAATAATGAGGTCTTTAAAATGTGCCACACATATTAGCTTATATCAGAAATGATGGGAATCTAAAAGCAGCATGTTTCAGCTTTTCAGTCCAGGATGTGATATTTAAGCTAGCAGGGATGTTCGTCTCTCAGTAGCTCCACCAATCAAATGCATGACAGCAAGTTTTAAAAAGACGCACATAGTTTTGTAAGAATCCAAGAAAGACTTTGAAGTAATGTAAGTGATGGTTTTATTTTGTTGTCTCACTTATTGTGGTTCTCATGAACACACTGATCATAATAAATGGTCATCAGTGGACGTATCCATAGTGAAGTCCTTGTCCTGTTTTCAAGGGTTCAGTTTTTTTGCAATCGCCATCTTGTTTTTCTTTAATCTGGAGCTAGAAGTGACCATGGTTGGAAGAGCAGCAGCTACAGTAATCCAGTGTTCTATCCATTTGCGCTTCCCACTGAAATGTGCGACTAAGCCTCTCTGCCACTCCTGGGCGCCTGTCACCACTGGGATCATATTTGATAGATGATATTAGTTCACTGAGGTAAACTTTGCCTTAAATCTTAAGCAAGAGCTTTGCAATAGAGCATCAAAACATGCTCCTTGTACTTTTACTTGTACTGGGAGCATTATTTGGTCGGGGATATTGGTCTATTGGGATCCTCTTCCCATGAAAAAAACATGCTTGCCTTATTCTTACAGTGTAGTCATCCCTGTTGGTGACCTTATAAGATGAATAAATAGCACAAAGTGATGGCCTCTGCTGAGTTACGCTAGTTTCAACGAATTAACCAAACTTGACAGAAAACCTGCACCTGCTTTCAAGTCTCTTTGACTTGAAATAACACCATAATTTACAAAATGAACATCAAACTATTTTGCATACGATGTAAAACTAGAGACTTGTTCATAAACTTGTTAGAAAAATGTTAAGTGAGGGAGAAAATCCACTGAGAAGTACAGTAGGACCATTTTCTCAAAGACTTCTATACAATCAGTGGAGTTAACCTCTGCTGGATTCCAGAAAAAAATGTATGTTCAAGACACTTATTGAAACTGAGAATGCATCCTCTTCTTCTCAGTCTTTTTTTCTATGACTGTTTCATTGAAGTTTGTTTATCTTCTTCCTGTGATTTGTCAAAAGCTCAGCGGGTCCAGTTTCCCGCCTGATATTCCTACCTTATCAGAAATTTCTCACCGGTCTCCCCCCACATGGAGTCGTCTTCTACCTGAGCAGGTGTCCGGTTCACATTCATCGCTGTCGGTGGGTTTCTGATTCTGTCAACTCGCCGGTCGATGAATGACAACCGTGTCCGTGCAAGACAGCTTTTCCTGCAGGGCCGCTGTGATCGTCAGCAGCAGGTGTTTGCTCCTGCCCAGGTGATGGATGTCTGTCAAATGACTGTTTGTGCTTATGATAGGAAGGAAGCTGTCAAAGAGATAAAGATATAAATAAACAGTATAAACAAAATGCTGAAATTGTTGTGTGCTTTGTCACATCGCTACAACTGCACCTGTGCTAAACCAAATGAAGAACTTATTTCAGTAAAGTGAATTTCAAGGCTGGAAAATTTCAATGAAGAAAAAAAAAATGCATTAAAACATCTGATTTATGATTAAAAAAAGACATGAAAAGACAACATCAGACTTTGAAAATACACAATATTAGTATTTAATGTTCACACATTTATAAAAATGTTAAAATCACGATGTTAAAAATGAAAAATGATGCACAAACAATGAGTCTTGACAACACATGAATTCAGCATGAATTCAACCTTTTCAGCATTTGAGAATGGTAAAAAAAAAATCTGTTGTACACAAATAAAAATGTAAAAGAGATGTTGAAAATGTCTGAGAGACAAATGAGAGTTAAAGTGAAGGAAAAAAACGTCATGAAAACACAACCAGAAGGGATAGAGAGAGACAGTGGAGGAGGAAGAGGAGGAGGAGGAGATGTAAAAGAGGAAAAACACATTAGAAGATCTTGAAGATTGGAGATGACATTCGGCAACATGACTCCAAGTGTGTGTGTGAGTGTGTAGCCTCCAGGCTCTGTAACAAGGTCACTGAGTTAGCTGCTTGTACACGCAGTGTGTAAAACCGCTCTGCAACAACAAAGAAAGAACCACAGACCTGAGAAACAAACACAGGAGCAGGCAGGGACACATTCAACCTGGTTAAGTGGCGCTGATGCTACAATGTGTGTGAAGCAATGCAGACAGGGACAGTAATTAAAGTGACAACGGATACAGACAGAAGCAATCTTTGTGCTCTCACTCAAAGGAGGAGATTAAACCTTCACTGCAAAATCTCAAAAATCAAGTCTTATCCCACTTGATTTAAGATAAATGTAGTCAACAAGCAACATTTGAGCAAGATAGAGGGACTTGTTTTAAGACAATGCATCTTAAATATCTTGTTAAGTCAAACAATCTTGAAATGATCTTGTTTTGAGTTGTAATTTAGAAGAAACAAGGTTTATTTTACATTTCAGACATTTTTCAAGCTGAGATTTTATTTGTAGAAGACGGATAATCTTGATTTAAGACAAACACTTTACTTGATTTAAGTAAATTCATTTTATTGGAGAATCTATCAGAAAACAGCTCCATTGATGAAAGAAAGAAAGAAAGAAAAGTTGTTGTTTTAAGGGTGGGTTACAGTTTTCAGGCACAACTACATGCACACAATGAATCACCTACTTTTGAGCATAGCTGGCTTATCCTAAAAAACAACATGACTGAATATTAGTATATTCAGCTAACTGTGAGAAGACATTATATCTCAAAATGCTCAAATTAAACTATGTAATCTTATTTCAAGTACAAATGCTCTTAAACCTAGAGAAGTGTCACTATAACACAACTCAAAATAAGATGTATATATCTCAAATGAAGAAGTTGACGTGAAATGTATTAGTGCAATTTGAGTGAAAAAAACTAATTGTTATCATTCCTGTCTTATTCCGAGACACTAAGCTTTAAAATACCGGTATAATATTGCTTAAAATAAGTTTTCCCTGCTAATTTTAAGATCACAGTTTTCTAAATATTACATCTTATTTTAAGAAATCTTACCAAGCAAATTTTCACTTGTTCTATTGGAAGATTAATTTACTTATCTCAAGGTAAAAGTACATTGAAATAAGTTTATTTTTCTTGTTTTTGGAGGGGCATTTTTTTTTTAGTGTTGATGTATTTTTTTGAAGCCTTTTTCACATGTACACACCTGAAAATTTCTGGAACATTTCAGGACAGACAACCCCAAAATTCTCTAAAGATGCCCATTCACACACGTCCCTCACAGCATGAAATTGTCCCTGTTGAAGGGGAGAAAAGACATGATGCTGAAGGTATGCAGTAGAAGTCACCATGTTATGTTTACCGAGGTATTTTTTAAATTTATTACCCGGCTCACTTACTGATCTTCCAGCTGTGTAAGATACTTGATTCCGTCTGGTCAAAACCATAGACTGTATAAAATATGGACGTAGTATCCGTGACGTCACCTATCTGTTTCTGAACGCTGTTTTGAAGCCAATCGGCAGCGGCAGCCATATTGCTTCTGTTGAGCCAGTGTGACGTAAAGAGGCGGGCTTTGAGCCTCCTAGCCAACAGCTGCAGTGTTTCCACAGGCAGCTGTGCCTCTCATTGGAAGACTAGTAATCTCAATATCTTCAAAATTGCTGCGTAAGAAAAAAAATCACGCCCCTCACAGTGAGAGGACATCGAGAAATGAGCTATTCAGACTACGCTCATCTTTTGTACCAGGCTGTAAATATGTTTATTTCTGCTGCAAAGATCGTCTTTTTCCCATTCATGTGTATGTGACTTCCGGTACTTCCGGAGCCAGCCTGAAGCGGATCCTCGATGAACTGCAGCTTTTAGCACTTCCGCATTGACTCATATTTTTAGACCGGAGGTTGCCGCTTGGTCAAAACCCTACTGTTGTAGTACTCGAGACCAAGACCGGTCTCGAGGCCGCTTATTTCAGGTCTTGGTCTCGTCTTGGAATCGAAAGCATTTTTACTCTGTCTTGTCTCAGTCTCAGACTGGGTTGACTCCGTATTTTATATCAAGACCGGTCGAGACCACCACTGATGCACCCTGTGTCCCTGTCATTACTGTGATAAGAGAAGAAACGAAACTTAAGGAGTCAAAAGAAAGACAACAAAGACAAACCAAACCTTGTTTTTTGCTGTCAACATTCAAAGCAAATCTAAATAAAATAAACTTAAGTCTTTTATTTTGTTAACTCTCATGAAGATTTTTCATTGATATATATGGTCTTGGTCTTGTCTTGGTCTTGCCCTGCTTTGGTCTTGACTCGGTCTCGATCCCTAAATGTCTTGTTCTTGGTGCACTCTGGTCTCGGACATGTCTTGGTCTTGGTTAATGTGGTCTTGACTACAACACTACAAAACCCCTTGACAATGGTTATTAACTTTCACTATAACATGAGCAACGCCAGAGGCAAACTGATCACACGTCACCTCAAATCAATCCGCGGAAAAGAGTTCTGGCACATTTTGCGTCTGCTTGTTGACACCACAGACTGTAAGGTGAGGTAAAACTGTAGCTTTCATAAGCATCAAAAAAATGTGGCTAAAACATTAGTTCCAGTTAGCACGCTAAGACTTTAAGTTACTGGTCGCTACAAATAAACCTACACTATGAGCGGTTTTGATGATAGCAGCAGGATTCAAAGTTGTGGCATTTGCCTTGTTTATTTTTAAAGGTATGTGAACCACAGAGCTCAGAGACAAAGGAGAGCTGAAACCCAAGTTCAAATTCATGTTTGGCTGTTAGAACTACAGAAATTGTAGTGTGGGATTCTTCCCACTTCAAGGAGGACATGAAGGAGAACAATACAACTCCTAACATCCTATTGGTTCATCTTATAGATTCACAGAGATACGTGATACCACATAATCGCTCTGGGGTCACCTTCAGGCCTGAGTCACTTCCTGTCGGAGGCAGATGGCTTTATAGATTTTGACCTCTGACCCCCAGGACCTCAGTAGCTTGAAGAGTTTGATGTTTATCTGCAGGAGATCCCTCGCCGCTGACATCACTGGGCAGGAAGTGACAGAGGGAGCAGCAAGGAGTTCTGTGTTGAAGACGATGCTGTGAGGGAAGACAGCGGGAGAAAAACACCTCCTGCAGGAAATGTCAGAATGTGTAAGACGTTTCTCTGTGACCAGCTGAGATAAAAATGATGTTCGAGCATCCTATGCATCATTCATGTGTCAGAGTGACTGCAGGGAGGATAACAAGGATCAAAACTGTTTGTTTGAGGGAAACAGGAGGATGAAGAACTGAACAGATCACTTCTTGTGGTTTAAGTGTGTGAATTATGTTCATCTGAATGCTGCTCTTGAAAGGACTTACTTGATAATCAGTAACTTCTTTCAAATCACTTCCTCTTCCATTTTTGTTGTTCAACGGTTTTTGATATCATCTATCTCTCTATCTGTCCTTCACTTAACTTGTCTGTCTGATTTTTCTTTTTGTTCATGTTTGATCTTCTGCCTTCATAATCTCTTGCTCTCATAGTGCCAGTTCAGTTGGTGGAGCCGGCACCCCTACCAGTCCTCATCATGCTGGTCGTAGGATCGATCACCTGTCTCACCATGATTTGGTGCGTGTCATCCCCTTTTTCTCCCTACATTTCTTCTCTCTCTTTCTCAATCTGTCCTTTCGGATAAATGCTAAATGCACTAAAAACAATAAAAACATATGAATAATCCACATTGTTTATCAAGGACACTCAGATTTGGCTGTCCTAAAGTCTAGATTAAAGCTCAGGGGGCTTTGAACATCTTCAATTGCAGCTCCTGAGCTCTGTAACTCTCCCTCCACACGTTTGGCTGCCCCCCTCACTGCCTGCTTTTATATCAAAGCTCAAATCGCACATTTACTCTTCAACTATTTTTGGCCTCATTGTTTTTAATTAGTCTAATGTCCTAATGTGTTGTTTTGATGTTTGAATATTCAGTTCTTTTGGTCTCATTGTTGAGTTCCTGCTGTCTTAAATATCCTGCTTTTGCTTTGTGAACTCTGTTTTCAGTTTCATGCTTATTTCATATTTTTTGGTTTATTTGTGTTTGCAGGTTTTTTTGTTTAGAATAGCAGCCAGTTTCTCTGAACCCAGAGCAATAATTCATTTATTACATTTCATCCAAAATAGTTTTATTTCTCCGCCTTAATTAGATGAAAACATCACATTTTAGTATTTCTTTAAATGAGCAGGAGAACACTTTTTTCTTCGGAGGACCATAAAAGACTTGAAATTAATTCTTTGCAGCGGTCACGAACTGTTCAGGATGTTCATGTATCCATCAGGGTTTTTGCAGAGTGAATAAGGCAGGATAAACTGGTACAAGTTAACACATGCAGCCCTCTAGTGTTTTATTTGAGTCACTACACCTGAGTGATATATTTATATGATGCAAACGATCTAAGTAATGTAGGAATGAAACACAAAATGTTAAATAAAAAATATATGCTTTCTGATATTTCCTCAGAACATGCGTGATGCAGACCATTGGAAGTTCTGACAGCTGAAGACATGGGACAGAGATTAAAGGAAAAGAAGAAAAAAGTTCTGCTCTTTTACTGTAGAAGAATTGGAGTCGACAAACAAAAATCCACATCTGTTTTCACGTGACACATCCTCACCTCCTCGTCTTCCCTCTGTTCAGAGCAAACTTGTTTTTTTTTTTTTTTTTTTTTTTTTAAGTTTTTTTTTTTTGATCAAGGTCTTTTTATTAATATATTACAAGAAAAGTAAACAGTCATTTTCATCGTACAAACTTTTTTCGTTTTTCTACAGAGCAAACTTGTTGATGTCTCCCAGCAGAGGTTCTATTTTTCTCGTCATGAGCTCTACAGGATTACTTTTGACTTTCAAATTTGTCCTTTGACTTGGTTAACATGTTTCCATGATCAATCACAACTCCAAGGAAATCTCAAAAACTATTTAATAAACATACAGATTGTTAACCTAATATATTCATTTTCTTTTGATTCCCTAAATCCATATATCTAATTTTCCTAATTCTTTAAGAGACAATTTCTGAACAACAAATCTATTGATTGAGAATTTCTTACTCACTTTTAACACCACACATTTACATTTCTACCTGAGCAAAATAAATGTGTGTCATCTGAAATAATAAGTAACAACACTTGAGTACTGTTTCGTAGTGATGTGTCATGATCAAAAGCTGCGGCTCTGAGAGCCGATGCTTTATAGTGAATCAGAAGAGCCGGCTCACATCGAGAGAGAGCCGACTCCCAGGTTTTCCTTTTGCTGCTTAGCTCTCAAAATGTGCTGCATGTCAGGTGGTGGGCTTGACCAAACCAGGATAGGATGCAGCAGCATTGCTGATACTTTTTTGCTTTTGACAGATAGATTACTCGCACAATAGGCAGAAATGTCATGCTTTTTGAACGTCTGACAGACCACTCACTAACATTTTTGTCCAGTCTTGTCTCGTCAACGAAAACTCAAACACGTCTCGTCATGTTTTAGTCATCAAAGAGCCATGTTTAGCTTGTCACCGTCTCGTTATCGTCATGAAAAAAAGGGGCGCTAAGGAAATAATTTCGTCATCCTTGACGAAAACAACACTGACACAAACCATTCGTTTTTGCAAAGTTAAGGTAAAATATAAGGCTACAAAAGATCCTACATTAAGTGCCGTTTGGGAGTCGAAAGAGCCGGCTCTTCTCTAGGAGCCGAGTCAAAAGAGAGGGCTCTCTGAAAAGAGCCGAACTTCCCATCACTACTGTTTCGGTTTAGTCTACCCACCACTGGATTTAATAGAGATCTGTGTTTTAGTCCTCGCCTTCACTGAAGACAGTCGCGTTACTTGTTGTAAATTTGATTCTAGTTAGAACTCTCTGAAAGGAGTTCAGGACAGTCACATCATGTGAAGGTTTTCCATGTTTGGTTGAAAATTGAGACAAAGTGATGAACTGATCACACAACAAGTAGGCCGAAGTATGATTGCATAAACCAACACAATTTGAAATCACATTTTTTAAATTGTAATATTGATTTATTATGTTTGACACTTAGTGCCACAAAGAAAGAAAGAAAAGGCTATTGGAGCCAAGGGTGGAGGCGTAGCTGCTCCAGGGTGCCACGCTTTCCGTAACTTGCGAAGCACAGTTTAAGGAAATCAATGCAGCCTGGAAAGAAGGAGACGACAGGATTCAAGAGTTATGAATCAAAACAGAACTTTCCACATGAATGCTTTGTTTTGCATGAGTCTGAAGACCCTTGATGAAAAACATGATGTCTTACCCATTGAGAGTTTGTCGCTAATACGGAGCTGGCCCGTGATGTAGCTCAAGGTGTCGAATAAACGATCATGCAGCATGCGGTACATCAGCGCCCCCAGCTGCCACACTGTGGTGGGCTCAGCTCTGTATTTTTTATGAGTGATCCACTCAGGAGGGGCTAAAGCTCTGGTCCCTGTAACACAGGAAAAACACAGAAATGAGTAAAGAGAGAGCTTTGTGCAAACATAGAAGTCAATATCAGGAAAAAACTGAATGAGTGATGAGCTGCAGCAAGACCCGGACATCATACCATTGTAGGAACGGATCCACTTCTTCTGAATGAAACTGCCACAACCGAAGTCAATGACTCGGAGACGGGGTATGCTGGAGCCACATTCTACCAGGATGTTTGCCATTTTGATGTCATTGTGAAGCACACCTCTGTTCTGAATGTCTAATGCTGCTTCCACCAACTGAGCCATGAAGATCTAACACAGAGAGAAACACATGAATGTGATTAAAAACACGAAAATGTAGGAACATAAAGGAGAAGTTATTTTGATCAGATGGGTGTTTTGAAAAGTGAGATTGGTCTTCAGTACTTTTGTCTTTTGTTCATCAAAAGCTCCATTGGTTAGGGTATACATCGTCATATTCATGCTGGAATCTGGTCTCTCCATGACGATGATGAGCTCGTCATCCAGGTAATACCAGTCCAGCAGGGAGACTGCAGCGTGCTTCCCGACAGATTCTGGTCCGCCCCCGGCTCTTTCCATGAGAGCGACCTCTCTAGGGATCTTACTCAGCTGAAGAACAAAAAGAAATGACAGAAAAATGATTTTCCTTGTGACAAACCATGAATATGGAAGTGATGGAGATGAATGTATTCAAATGAAAATGCAGGTGATGAGACTGGGATTGATTCACTCACTTCTGGTGCATGGTCCTGGTCTATCATGAGGATGCATTTGATGGCCACCTAGAAGACAATTGATTACATACATTTTATCGACAGCTCACACTGAGGTCACTCAAGAGGTGAAATATGCATGTGGTACTTACTGGTAAGAAATCTGCTTTACGGATGCCGGCATACACAAATCCAAAACCTCCTCTTCCGATCTCGTGGAGCTTGAGATACTTTTCCTCATAGTTATCTACAGGAACACAAACACGTTAGTTTTACTAACTCGAACTATGTGAAACTCTGCAATGAAGCAGGTGTGTGAAGTACAGAGAAAGTTATTTGCAGCTGGCTGTTACAAATCAGAGAATAACTCACTGAAACCTAAAGTTAAGAGATTTTTTGTGATTGAAGTTAAATGGAAGCATTCAAAGGATTCTGCCATGTCTTCATAATGCAAATCTTTAAAAAGCAGAAACTCTACTTGTAAAGGCACAATTTTCAAAATTCATGTTGGCCTAGAGGAATGTAAAGTGAATACGTCTTTCGGGACACACACTTACTCAAATTGAATCTCAAGTAACAATAATTGAATCTTTGGTTCAGTTTTGGTCTAATCTACCCTTTATACTCCATCGTAGTAGAAGGAGAATGACTACATTAGACACGACATCTTTTAGTGTACACACTGTGAAAGTATTAAGAGACTATTCTCCCTCAGACTCCCAGCTCACCTCTGTTTGTGTGGGCTTTAAAGCGAGCGTCTTCAGGTTCCTCATCAGAGGACGAGGATGGAGTCTCTTGAAGCTTGGAGTCTCTCCTCTTCTTACTGGGTTTCTCTTCCTCGGTGCTGGCCTTTCTCTTTCTGTTCCCAGAGTTTGATTCCACCGACACATTGATGGATTTTGCAGCATCAGTGGATTTGCTCATCTTGAGCCTCTTCTTTGGGGTTTCTTTAACCAGGATGGCTCTCTTCCGGCTCACCTTCACCTCCAGGGACACATGTCCAGGTTTCTGGGCATCCATTTCTCCTCTATCCCTTTTAGGTTGTGTCTTCCTGCTCCTCAACCTGAAGTCATGCTCCACATTGGAGTCTTGATTGAGGGCTTTGTTCCCGTTTCCTAGAAATAATGTTTTAAAAAATGATTACATGGTGATTAACGTTCGGGGGATTTATTTATTTACTTCAATCTGTACAGTAAGGCACATGAAACCAAATCAGGATGATAAAAATATAGGAAATATGTTTCAAAGTTGGTTCAATTCAGGGATTCAATAAATGCTTTCAATGAAAAAGGAGTACACAGAAAACCTTTTATTTACAGGTTACCAATGATTTATAAATGCAGTCTTTCTTTCCAGTCACAGAGCAGATAAAAGCATGAAAAAAGCCTCTGATTGATTATAAAACTTCAGAAAATCTGTAATATTCACACACAAATTAACCCCTAAATGATTGAATTTTCTCTCCATCTGCTAACTCTATGATTCTGTTCGATTCAGGATTTAACTTCTATTCTCACCTTGCTGTTTGTCCAGCTGTTTGAGAGTCTTCTCAGACCTTGTGGGCTTCATTTTGTTTGTGAAGAGTCAACCAAAGTTTGCGAAAAAGCAGAGTCAGTGTGTCTTCAAAGCTCGAGCAATAGTGAGTGTATGTGAGATTTGAGTGTAAGTAGACCTTTTCATGGAATGCAATGAGCTGACATCACAATGAGGGTAACAATGAGGAAAACAATGAGTAAAACATTCTGTTCCATCAAAATTCTGACACTTTAAAACTACTGACAAGTGTTATTATTTAAATCTTTAATGGTTGTAACTTTATACTGATTGAAAAAGCAACATGAGTGGCATCTAATAATGTTATAAAGTGCTGAATGTGAACATTTTTAAGGCTACTAGCTTCTTTCCTTCCTCTGCTAGTAGCTCAATGTGGGTCCAAATTTTATTTTCAAGACTCAATTTTTGAATTCAATTTGCTTTATTGGCATGAACAAAGACATGTTGCCAAAGCACATAAGATTCATACACATACATTACATATATATTCATTACATATTATATTCATTACATATTTTATATGCATTAATAAACGATGGTGTCACCCATACAGCATATCTCAATGTCCTCATTTGATACGGTATGCTCATAAAACCTTCACCTGAAATCAAATATTATGGGAAGGTGCGTCCCTCAGGCTGTGACAGGCAGACACATATTTAGCAGCCAGAGGAGCTGCTGACCCTTCCCCCAGGAGAACTGACAGTTTCTCTACTGGGGTTAATGTTGGGAAGTTTGTTACTATTTTAGTAATTTCGCTGTAGTGGGAATCTCTTAGTAAAGAGAACTTGCTACAGTGGAGGAGGAAGTGCATCTCTGTCTCTATGTCCCCTGTAGAGTAGTGAGCACATAGATGCTCCTCTCTTGGCAGCCATGTCTGCCTGTGTCTCCCTGTCTCTACAGCTAGCTGGTGGTCACTCAGCCTGTATTTGGTCAGTATACATCTTTGTTTGTATCTCTGACACTGTACAGATATTCAGACAATTTATAATCACGGTTTAGGGTCAAATAACAATTCATTCTACTTTGAGTCTTTGTTTGGTTTCTCCAGTGCTCTAAATACAGATCTTTGGAGTGCTTCATGAGGAGTTTAATTTTGTTGTGCTTTGGATCGGTGCTGACTGGAGTCTGGCTGATTAGCTTCCTCACCAGCTGACTAAGGGGACAGTTTTCAGGGTTCAGCTCTTGGGTTTTTAGTGCTTTATATTGAAGTGAGTCTTTTGGGCTTCAATATAGATGTGTCCAAAATTTGATTGCCCGTTTCTGAATGTTTAACAGTAATGGGAAACGTCCCAGTTCTGCTCGGCAGGCATTATTTAGAGTTTTTCTTTGAACATGTAGGATTCTCCTACAGAATTCAGTATGGAGAGCCTCTATTGGGTGTTTGTCCCATGAGCCATGCTCCAGCCTACTGAGGGTCCCCAGATCTCACTTCCATACAGAGCTATAGGTACAATTACACTATCAAATATTTTTGTCCAGATTCTAATTGGAATGTTAATCTTGAATTATTTGTTTTTTAATGCATAGATTGCCCTCCGTGCTTTTTCTTTAAGTGCATCTATTGCCATGTTAAAATTTCCTGATGCAGATATGTTCAGACCAATGTAAGTATAATTCTTTGTGTGTTTAATTTGAGTGTTATTCAGAGTAAAATTATATTTATTTTCAAGACATCTGGGCTCTCCATCTTTAATATCAGCAACCTCTCAACCTCACATTGATACCCAACCCAAGCATTGAAACAGCTCAGCCTGCATAAGCCAGAGCAGGGACTATTATCCCTCCTGTGCATAAACTTGCTGTCATCAGGGCCGCAGAGCGAGTAACAGACACAGTGACCAGTTTTACATTAATAGCTTGTCTTTGTTCATCCAGCTAAAAATAAGCTTGCCAACCAACCTATCCACCCCATCGGTCTACCAACTAACCTCTTAGCCCACTGGCCAATTAGTCTGTTGACCAACCTAGCCAATGGCCAGCCTTCTGACAAAATGTAGTTGTACACAAACCAACATGGACCAAAAAGTGACCCAAACAACAGGCCGGCTGAACAACCATTATGCTAACTGACCATGCTAACCAAAAGCCAGCTCACAAACTGTCCAAGACCAACATGTGACTGACCAATCAGACTTCTGAACAACAAGTTTTCTGACAAACAAGTCAGCAGACTGTGTTGTAAATGTAGCAGATGTTTGCTGAAGTTGTAGTAGTAAACTAACAAGTCTGTTCTCTGCTTGATGACCGACAATGTTGACCATCGGTCCCGCAGACCTCATCAATCTGCCAAGATCAAGAAATCTGCTAACAAACCAGACTGTTGACTAATCGACCTGTTGTCTACCCAGCAGGCTGGTTTTCCCAGTTAAAATAAAATGACAGTGGACAGAAAAAGATAACAAAATATCAACGTGGTGCAAATATCACGGTTCTTAATAAGCTTTTTTATGGGAGGTTGATATGCTGTGCATGTACAGGAAAATGTAAGCTGATATGTAAATAGGGCTGCACAGTGATGCAGTGGGTAGCGCTGTTGCGGGCAGGTGACATTCTGTGTGCAGTTTACATGTTCTCCCCGTGCATGCGTGGGTTCTCTCTGGGTACTCTAGCTTGTTCCCACAGTCCAAAAACATGTTCATCAGGTTGGTTGGTTACTGAATGGTTGTCTGTCTCTCCATGTTTGCCCTGTGATAGGTTGTCGACCTATCAAGGATGAACCCTGCCTTCCACCCAATATCAGCTGGGATAGGCCATAGACCCCAGCAAATCCAAATGGGATAAGCGGTCAAGATAATTAAAGGAAGGATGTATATGTAAATAGGATTGATATTGAAATGGTTGTTATTATTCTTGTTTTATTAGGCTTGGTTTAAGCCTGGTTTATACTTCTGCGTTGAATGGACACCATAGCCTACGTGCACAGGTCTGCATAGGTCGTATCTACACAGAGGTATATGCATGTAGGGATATGCACCTCCTCAAAAATGTAACTCTGCATCGAATCAACGCTGACTGCATGCCCTGTGATTAGTTTGCTCTGCAGCATTGTATTCCCTGCATTTACAGCACTTTCAGAATGGCCACACATCGGCCATGTATTTCATCTCCTCCATTGAGTCCTCTTTATTCTTCCCTGTAATCAATGCTGTATGATAAACAGCAACATATATCAGCTCTAAAGTAATATAATAGGTTCGGAATCGCTGTGAAAAAGCAAGTTGGAAAACATAGAGGGGCCAGAAACATGCCATCCAACAATCAGAGAGACCAAACTGCCCTCAAGCATTTTGGCAGGGTATTGCTGCATGACACGGACACATCGACGCCAAGTGGCAACCTCCAGTCTCAAACTATGAAGCCTATCCGGAAGTGTTATAAACTACAATTAATCGAGAATCCGCTTGAGGCTGGCTGCAGAAACACCGGAAATCACAGACACCAATTCAAAAAAGACGATCTTTGCAATATTAATAAACATGTTTACAGCCTGGTTCAAAAACGGCTTGGCTCTACGTAGCTAATTTTTCTATCGGCACACACTTTACGGGGAAAAAATGAGCATAATGCTGTATTGAAGAAGACATGAAACTAGAGATTGAGACCATTAACTCATCAGAAACATGTTTACTGAAAGAATAAACCATTACTTTGAACACAAATATTTTTTAATCTCCTGATTGTAAATAACATTTGTTTGACCTGTTTTACTGGTTTGTCTCTTGGGTGAATGTGCAGGTGTGTTCAACATAAATGGTTGATGTCGCTCCTTTCTTCCCAGCTAACCAATCACAGATGCTTGATGTCATCAGAGACTTCTGGGTCAGCACTGGTGACCCCAACACCTGTGGTTAGCCATCGCTGGACGACAGGAGATGTACCTGCAAGAAAGGAATTATTGGTGTTTTTTTTACTTTGATGCGCTGTTGTTATTGTTTTAGTTATTGTTGCTGTTCTGTGTAAAGTATGTGTTCTCACCTGCAGGCTTCTGTTGCTGTTGAGACTGCTGAGCTTGTGTTTTTTTGTCCTTTCTTCTCTCTCTCCCAGCTGCTGAGATTGACAGTGTCGCCATCTTACAAACACTGATTCTCTCCTTGTTACTTCCAGTTCTACTGCCTGTGCTCCTGTTAGACCGGTTACTGCTACTGATAACCCTCCCCCCTGTGCTATTGGTCCTTGCTGACCCAGAGGAGCTAGTGATGCTTCCACCAGGTTGGCTTATTCTGTCATTGCTGCCTCCAATGCTGAGTTTGGACCCACTCCCAGTTCTACTCGTGTGACTCCCTCCTGCTGCCGAACCGCTCAGCCAACCACCACTACCCATACTGACATTCATTCTCCCCCCAGGACTCTGGGCTCTTTGGCTGCTGGTTTTCCCCACTCCACCTGACGTGCCTGCACTCCCTGCACTGCTCCCATGTCCACTAACTGAGCTGTAAACAGGCTTCCATTCACCACTGCCAGTACTAGCATATCTAACAGAGCTGCTAACCATGTGGCTCCCAGATGTGCCGCTGAGCTGGCCCCCACTACCAACACTACTACTGCGCCTTACAACACCACCTGAGCTGAGCCTGCCACCACTCCCAGAGCTACCAAGTCTTTGTGCACTACTTGGTGGGCTGATAACTCGGGTACAGTCTGCACTGCTGACACTACTCAAACGTCCAGGACTCCCACCATAAGCCCTCCATTCCCCACTGCCCCCACCAGAAAATCTTCCTGTTCTAGGTATTGCCAGTGGACTAGTTGTTGGTGGACTCATTGCTAGTTGTCTATCTACTAAGGAACTTTCTTTGTTGTCTGCATTTGGTAAGCTGCTGCTGGTGTAACTAATTTGTAAAAATAATAGGTTTATAATTCACCAAAAGTCCATCCTCAGTTTCAGTTTACATCTTGATTTATATTTTTCATGTTTCAGTATTTATTTTATGGATATTTGTATTTTATTTTGAAATCTGTTTTATTTTCGCGGGCTTCCTGTGATGAAGTCGCTTCCTATTCGCTCGCGCTACTCAGACGGTAAATTCCCTACTGAGGAGAGGTAAGTGTCTGTTTATGTTAGAGTTCATTCAGTGATACAACACGGTTTAAAGTGTTACATTTTTTGCAGACATTTTTTTTTACATGTAATGTACGTTGTGCAAGATATTTTGATGAGTTAAGTATAGCATTGAAGTTGAAATGCTAATTTTCCAATCTTAAGCTAGCTTAATGGAGCATGTGTGTGGTTTCTCATGCAGTATGCTGCAATTTTGTGTCTCCCCTTTAGAGGTGTGCATGTGAAGCCCAACCACAAGTTGCTGTACTTAACAGATTGTGTTTTGCACAGGTATGTGAGCTTATTGTCTTTATTTTTCATTAATGTATGATAATTTCTTTGGTTTTGAGACAGGTTTATATTGTTATATTTTTGTATGGAGATGGTAAATTCCCTACTGAGGAGAGAGGTGTGCATGTGAAGCCCAACAACACGTTGCTGTACTAAACAGATTGTGTTTTGCACAGAATAAATGTCTCCTGTGATCGTGGAAACTTCAGTCCTGCCTCCTCATTGCCTCATCGCATCACTACGTAGAGTACTACTATTGGCAGCTGGAGAAAGTGTATGGCCAGACCGGCTACACTGTTATTCCATCTGCCTATACGTCCTGTATCTCCACCATAGACCCTCCACTCTCCACTCCCTCTGCTGCCAAACCTCCCTGATTCTGGTGGGCTTGTTGCCAGCTGCAGGGCTGTTGGTTGACTTTCTCTTCTCTCTGTGTTGGGTAAATCATCACTCCCTCCTAGGCTCCAGGTACGTTTAAGACTGCCACTGTTGACTATCCGCTCTCCTTCCCCTACGCTACCAAATTTTGTTTCTGGTGGGCTTGTTGCAAGACCTGACCACGTTCACATGCTGATTTTTCTCAATAAGAACGAGTAGCAAGAAAACTGAACTCTATGAGTCTGAAATTGTCTCTGTTCAGTTGTCCTGTTGCAGTAATGTTGTAGTCTGAGTCTTCCCTCTATGACTTCGTTTCTGCGGAGATTATTTATAGGCCCTTTCCTCACGTTGATATTCAGCGTGTTAACATTTTGAACTCCTCAATATGATCTGTAGCTGTTTAATACCGTCAGTTATATACATTGTGTCGTGAAGGAAATTTTGATTTAGGGATAAACGCATTTGGCATTGTTTTTGACATGAAAAACGTTTGCAGGTTCTGCACAATACCTGTCGTTGCACAGCATCTTCTTTTTTTTTATAGCCCAAGTAAATCCACACAACTGATGTGCTGCCCCTAATTGGTACTAAACGTTCTGCAGTGTCAGTTTCTGTGGAGCCTGGGGCCATTGTTCGACAGGTTAAAGCGCAACGTTGACTTCTCTCCCTGCTCTGCTACGCTCTGCTCGCAAGTCACGTTGAGCAGTCAAATTGCAGCCTTTGCGGTTAGAAATCGCGTTTTATCATATCGCAATTTTACTGCAAATGCAATTAATCGTTCAGCCCTGTGAGAAAGACCTCGGAGCGGTCATGACCGTATAAGGAGGCAGAGTTAGGAGATTGCAAAATAAAACTCGGTGGGCATTTATTTTCAGTGCACAATTCACACCAACAATAAAACACAGAGTACTCAGCCACATGCCCAAGACAGAATCACCCTCAAGACACAAAGGGCCCGATCTACTAAAGGTTTGCGTGTATAAAAACACGTGCAAACTTGATAGCGCGCGCAAAGCTGACGTACTAACTGGGAGCACCGAGGATTGCGTCTGTCAATTGAGCAAAATAGCACTCGCAAATCATTTAGCGTGAAGCATGAAGTTTGCCTTCATGAATATGCAGAATACATGTAGATCATCAGAACGCGCAAGATACTGGGAGGAGGAGATGCAAATGTAAACATTTAGCACACGCAATGTGATCTATCAAACCTGAAGCAGATAGCGCGCGCTGTATTTGCGTCTATATTTAGCACGTTTGAAAGGCAGGTGCAAACTGGCACAGCGTTACGCACACTTGGCTGCGGTCACTGTAACGCTCATCATACCATCGCTTTACAACATGTCCGCAAAAGCTGGGCTTACAAGCATTACTAAATGTTTTAGTCAATCAAACCAAGATAACAAAATAATAATAATAAAACAGAACAAAATCAAAGCAGTTCAGCACCATGGATAGCAACCGCATCATTCTGACACCCACTTTAACTTTTTCAACTAATGAGAGCACAGTAGGCCACTGTATCAACAGCTATAAAGTTTATTAAAATTGGCACAGCGGCCCACATGTTCACATAAAAACAAAAAATCAATATGAAGTACTCGGCCTACTCACCACTGTTTGGACGAGCCTCAAGCTCCGCGGACTTGTCCACGATGCACTGTATGTACATTTTCTTTGATCTGTCATTCTCAATAGATAACATGACATGTCCACTCAGTCTATTCTGTCCAATCGTGCTCATCAAGGGGTTTTTAGTTAATTTTAACTTGGAGAATGAGCGCTCACTGAGCTGCGCCAGGCAGCTCTGCGTAACTCCTCATCTCATGCTTGCAGCAGTGTGTTGGGGTGAATTGACTCAAACATGTTCCCAGTTCCATTTAAAGCTGGTGAATCTTTGGGACAGTTGCTGGATGATGATATCAGGCATTGAAAACGTTCACCCGAAAGTTGCTCCCTGGGACAGTGAGGCGACTGTCTTCATCCAAGTGACGCCTAACTTTTCTAGAGCAAGAGTGGCAGACTAAGCCTCATCAAATCGCTCTCTAAACTCCATCAAAACGCTGATTGCGTTTTGGAGAAGAGTAGATGCGTTTATTTCATTGGCAGATCTTCTGTTTTTTCTCACATCATTCACCTTTTCACAGATGGCCTCCCAAATTGCGTTTCTAACGCTGAGATGTCTCTGCTGGAGTTCACCAATGTGTTTATTTCCCTCCTCCACGAAAACCTCTAACTCCATGTCTTCAAACTTCATTTATCGCTTAAGGCCACTCTGTTCTCTCAAACTCTACATGGTGACAGCCGATAGCACACGCAAAATCCTCGTAAAATAGGGCGGTCTGCACCACTTTTGCACTCGTTATCATTTGCGCACGCAGTCTTAGTAGATCACCCGCAACACGCCCAGAAATAGCACGTGCAAAATTATTATTTGCACACGCAAATTAGCGCTTGTTATTTGGGATCTTAGTAGATCAGGCACAAAGAACACACTTAAATACCCTCTCTAATTGGGTGCTACCATGAAGAGGGGTGCTACACCTACAATTACTTTAAAACTCCCCTAAATACCAAAACAAATGTTAAGATTAATTATCCCCCAGTTTTATTCATGCCCTCATCCCCTTACTGTACATTTACACACTCTAATCAATCTAAAAAGGACATAAAACAAACTAACCATCGGGCACTAACTACCCCATATACCTATACCCCGGTGGAACCCTCCCTGCACAATAAAGAGACTGCTGTGTTTCCCCGGGGACTCTTTTGCGCGTGCACCCTGGGAGCGGAGACAGAGCGGCACAGGCAAGTTTGGAGCCATGATACATTATATCAATTACACAGCTAAAACATTCTGTAGACCATGGTAACTCTGTTACTGTTCACTGTTCATTTCTTATAGGTTGGTGCAGCCTAACCATGCACCCGACAACTGGACACACACTGACCGCAACACTAGGGATGGGTACCGAATTCGATACTTTTATAGGTACCGACTGAATTCTGTCGGTAGTACCGAGTACCGACTCACGTAAAATCAAACGGTACCATGTTTCGGTACCTGAACGCATCCCTGTGACTGTGAGGGAGTGGAAGAGTAGGTGATTTTCCATACTTTTGCCCTGTAATAAAGTCAGAGACTGACCGGGTGGACGTCTCTGCTCTCTGCTCTCTGCTCTCTGCTCTCTGCTCTCTGCTCTCTGCCTCTGCGCAGGAGCGCGCCAAACGGAGCCTGCAGCTGACGGGCGCGCGCACTCACCACGAGGCAGAACTTCATGAGGATTAAGTTTATTTTCTACAGTCTATGGTTGAGACTGACCCTCTCGCTCCGACTACCTAACCCTGTTTATAACCGTTCCTGTGTGCGTGAATGCCCAACAAGTAAGTTGTGTGTCCTGTTATTATAAAGAGACGGAGAACTGACTTTTTCCCGTCCGCAGTCATTCATATGTGTTACTTGATAAACTCCCGAAAGAGCAATTAGACGCCACGAGCATGTGTCAGCTAATATATCTAATCACCTATATAATCATGTTTCTATTCATTTTATGTTAAATTGAATAAATATGTTAAATTAAACAAATTTGAGATTTTCTTTTTAAATGAATATTTATTGCTACATAAAAACACAAAAGCACTGAAAATTGGTACCGTTGAGTACCGGTACCGATTCCCAGGTACCGGTACCGTATTGGTTCAAATGTGAAAGGTACCCATCCTACGCAACACAACAAAGAACCCTGCACCACTTCTCTGCCTTATCATTTTTTCAATCATGTTATGTCATTTATGTACTTATTTCCTTTGGCTCGCGCCACATCAATAGGCTCCATGTAACAATTTCCCCAGTTAATTAGTAACGTAATGGAATCTGACAAGACTTCTGTTACAAGCCCTAAAAAAGGACTTCCTTGATAATCAGTAACTTCTTTCAAATCACTTCCTCTTCCATTTTTGCTGTTTTTAATGTTCTTTGATATCATCTATCTCTCTAACTGTCCTTCACTTAGCTTGTCCGTCTGATTTTTTCTTTTTGGTCATGTTTGATCTTCTGCCTTCATAATCTCTTGCTCTCACAGTGCCAGTTCAGTTGGTGGAACCAGCACCCCTACCAGTCCTCATCATGCTGGTCGTAGGATCCACCACCTGTCTCACCATGATTTGATGCGTGTCATCCCCTTTTTCTCCCTACATTTTTTCTCTCTCTTTCTCTCTTAATCTGTCCTTTCAGATAAATGCTAAATGCACTAAAAACAATAAAAACATATGAATAATCCACATTGTTTATCAAGGACACTCAGATTTGGCTGTCCGAAAGTCTAGATTAAAGCTCAGGGGGGTTTTGACCATTTTCAGTTGCAGCTCCTGAGCTCTGTAACTCTCCGTCCACATGTTTGGCTGCCCCCCTCACTGCCTGCTTTTATATCAAACCTCAAATTGCACATTTGCTTTTCAACTATTTTTGGCCTCATTGTTTTTAATTAGTCTAATGTCCTAATGTGTTGTTTGGATGTTTGAATATTCGGTTCTTTAGGTCTCATAGTTGAGTTCCTGCTGTCTTAAATATCCTGTTTTTGCTTTGTGAACTCTGTTTTCAGTTTCATGCTTATTTCATATTTTTTGGTTTATTTCTGTTCACAGGTTTTTTGTTTAGAATAGCAGCCAGTTTCTCTAAACCCAGAGCAATAATTCATTTATAACATTTCATCCAAAACAGTTTTATTTATCTGCCTTAATTAGATGAAAACATCACATTTTAGTATTTCTTTAAATGAGCAGGAGAACACTTTTTTCTTCGGAGGACCATAAAAGACTCCAAATGAATTCTTAGCAGCGGTCACAAACTGTTAAGGATGTTCATGTATCCATCAGGGTTTTTGCAGAGTGAATAAGGCAGGATAAACTGGTACAAGTTAACACATGCAGCCCTCTAGTGTTTTATTTGAGTCACTACACCTGAGTGATATACTTAGGCCTAAGCATGATTGCATAAACCAACAGATGCTGAACACTTTGAAATCATATTTTTTCATTTGCAATATTTATTTATTTATAATGCTTGACACTTAGTGCCACAAAGAAAGAAAAGGCTATTGGAGCCAAGGGTGGAGGCGTAGCTGCTCCAGGGTGCCACGCTTTCCGTAACTTGCGAAGCACAGTTTAAGGAAATCAATGCAGCCTGGAAAGAAGGAGACGACAGGATTCAAGAGTTATGAATCAAAACAGAACTTTCCACATGAATGCTTTGTTTTGCTTGAGTCTCAAGACCCTTGATGAAAAACATGATGTCTTACCCATTGAGAGTTTGTCGCTAATACGTAGCTGGCCGGTGATGTAGCTCAAGGTGTCGAATAAACGATCATGCAGCATGCGGTACATCAGCGCCCCCAGCTGCCACACTGTGGTGGGCTCAGCTCTGTATTTTTTATGAGAGATCCACTCAGGAGGGGCTAAAGCTCTGGTCCCTGTAATACAGGAAAAACACAGAAATGAGTAAAGAGAGAGCTTTGTGCAAACATAGAAGTCAATATCAGGAAAAAACTGAATGAGTGATGAGCTGCAGCAAGACCCGGACATCATACCATTGTAGGAACGGATCCACTTCTTCTGAATGAAACTGCCACAACCAAAGTCAATGACTCGGAGACGGGGTATGCTGGAGCCACATTCTACCAGGATGTTTGCCATTTTGATGTCATTGTGAAGCACACCTCTGTTCTGAATGTCTAATGCTGCTTCCACCAACTGAGCCATGAAGATCTAACACCGAGAGAAACACATGAACGTATTTAAAAACACGAAAATGTAGAAACATAAAGGAGAAGTTATTTTGATCAGATGGGTGTTTTGAAAAATGAGATTGGTCTTCAGTACTTTTGTCTTTTGTTCATCAAAAGCTCCATAGGTTAGGGTATACATCGTCATATTCATGCTGGAATCTGGTCTCTCCATGACGATGATGAGCTCGTCATCCAGGTAATACCAGTCCAGCAGGGAGACTGCAGCGTGCTTCCCGACAGATTCTGGTCCGCCCCCGGCTCTTTCCATGAGAGCGACCTCTCTAGGGATCTTGCTCAGCTGAAGAACAAAAAGAAATGACAGAAAAATGATTTTCCTTGTGACAAACCAGGAATATGGAAGTGATGGAGATGAATGTATTCAAATGAAAATGCAGGTGAAGAGACTGGGATTGATTCACTCACTTCTGGTGCATGGTCCTGGTCTATCATGAGGATGCATTTGATGGCCACCTAGAAGACAGTTGATTACATACATTTTATCGACAGCTCACACTGAGGTCACTCAAGAGGTGAAATATGCATGTGGTACTTACTGGTAAGAAATCTGCTTTACGGATGCCGGCATACACAAATCCAAAACCTCCTCTTCCGATCTCGTGGAGCTTGAGATACTTTTCCTCATAGTTATCTACAGGAACACAAACACGTTAGTTTTACTAACTCAAATTATGTGAAACTGTGCAATGAAGCAGGTGTGTGAAGTACAGAGAAAGTTATTTGCAGCCGGCTGTGACAAATCAGAGAATAACTCACTGAAACCTAAAGTTAAGAGATTTTTTGTGATTGAAGTTTAATGGAAGCATTCAAAGGATTCTGCCATGTCTTCATAATGCAAATCTTTAAAAAGCAGAAACTCTACTTGTAAAGGCACAATTTTCAAAATTCATGTTGGCCTAGAGGAATGTAAGGTGAATACCTCTTTTGGGACACACACTTACTCAAATTGAATCTCAAGTAAGAATAATTTGAATCTTTGGTTCAGTTTTGGTCTAATCTACCCTTTATACTACATCGTAGTAGAAGGAGAATGACTACATTAGACACAACATCTTTTAGTGTACACACTGTGAAAGTATTAAGAGACTATTCTCCCTCAGACTCCCAGCTCACCTCTGTTTGTGTGGGCTTTAAAGCGAGCGTTTTCAGGTTCCTCATCAGAGGACGAGGATGGAGTCTCTTGAAGCTTGGAGTCTCTCCTCTTCTTACTGGGTTTCTCTTCCTCTGTGCTGGCCTTTCTCTTTCTGTTCCCAGAGTTTGATTCCACCGACACATTGATGGATTTTGCAGCATCAGCGGATTTGCTCATCTTGAGCCTCTTCTTTGGGGTTTCTTTAACCAGGATGGCTCTCTTCCGGCTCACCTTCACCTCCAGGGACACATGTCCAGGTTTCTGGGCATCCATTTCTCCTCTATCCCTTTTAGGTTGTGTCTTCCTGCTCCTCAACCTGAAGTCATGCTCCACATTGGAGTCTTGATCGAGGGATTCGTTCCCGTTTCCTAGAAATAATGTTTTAAAAAATGATTACATGGTGATTAACGTTCGGGGGATTTATTTATTTACTTCAATCTGTACAGTAAGGCACATGAAACCAAATCAGGATGATAAAAATATAGGAAATATGTTTCAAAGTTGGTTCAATTCAGGGATTGAATAAATGCTTTCAATGAAAAAGGAGTACACAGAAAACCCTTTATTTACAGGTTACCAATGATTTATAAATGCAGTCTTTCTTTCCAGTCACAGAGCAGATAAAAGCATGAAAAAAGCCTCTGATTGATTATAAAACTTCAGAAAAACTGTAATATTCACACACAAATTAACCCCTAAATGATTGAATTTTCTCTCCATCTGCTAACTCTATGATTCTGTTCAATTCAGGATTTAACTTCTATTCTCACCTTGCTGTTTGTCCAGCTGTTTGAGAGTCTTCTCAGACCTTGTGGGCTTCATTTTGTTCGTGAAGAGTCAACCAAAGTTTGCGAAAAAGCAGAGTCAGTGTGTCTTCAAAGCTCGAGCAATAGTGAGTGTATGTGAGATTTGAGTGTAAGTAGACCTTTTCATGGAATGCAATGAGCTGACATCACAATGAGGATAACAATGAGGAAAACAATGAGTAAAACATTCTGTTCCATCAAAATTCTGACACTTAAAAACTACTGACAAGTGTTATTATTTAAATCTTTAATGGTTGTAACTTTATACTGATTGAAAAAGCAACATGAGTGGCATCTAATAATGTTATAAAGTGCTGAATGTGAACATTTTTAAGGCTACTAGCTTCTTTCCTTCCTCTGCTAGTAGCTCAATGTGGGTCAAAATTTTATTTTCAAGACTCAATTTTTCAATTCAATTTGCTTTATTGGCATGAACTTAGACATGTTGCCAAAGCACATACGATTCATACACATATATTACATATATATTCATTACATATTATATTCATTACATATTTTATATGCATTAATAAACGATGGTATCACCCATACAGCATATCTCAATGTCCTCATTTGATACAGTATGCTCATAAAACCTTCACCTGAAATCAAATATTATGGGATGGTGCGTCCCTCAGGCTGTGACAGGCAGACCCATATTTAGCAGCCAGAGGAGCTGCTGACCCTTCCCCCAGGAGAACTGACAGTTTCTCTACTGGGGTTAATGTTGGGAAGTTTGTTACTATTTTAGTAATTTCGCTGTAGTGGGAATCTCTTAGTAAAGAGAACTTGCTACAGTGGTGGAGGAAGTGCATCTCTGTCTCTATGTCCCCTGTAGAGTAGTGAGCACATGGACGCTCCTCTCTTGGCAGCCATGTCTGCCTGTGTCTCCCTGTCTCTACAGCTAGCTGGTGGTCACTCAGCCTCTATTTGGTCAGGATACATCTTTGTTTGTATCTCTGACACTGTACAGATATTCAGATCATTTATAATCACGGTTTAGGGTCAAATAACAATTCATTCTACTTTGAGTCTTTGTTTGGTTTCTCCAGTGCTCTAAATACAGATCTTTGGAGTGCTTCATGATGAGTTTAATTTTGTTGTGCTTTGGATCGGTGCTGACTGGAGTCTGGCTGATTAGCTTCCTCACCAGCTGACTAAGGGGACAGTTTTCAGGGTTCAGCTCTTGGGTTTTTAGTGCTTTAAATTGAAGTGAGTCTTTTGGGCTTAAATATAGATGTGTCCAAAATTTGATTGCCTGTTTCTGAATGTTTAACAGTAATGGGAAACGTCCCAGTTCTGCTCGGCAGGCATTATTTAGAGTTTTTCTTTGAACATGTAGGATTCTTCTACAGAATTCAGTATGGAGAGCCTCTATTGGGTGTTTGTCCCATGAGCCATGCTCCAGCCTACTGAGGGTCCCCAGATCTCACTTCCATACAGAGCTATAGGTACAATTACACCATCAAATATTTTTGTCCAGATTCTAATTGGAATGTTAATCTTGAATAATTTGATTTTTAATGCATAGATTGCCCTCCGTGCTTTTTCTTTAAGTGCATCTATTGCCATGTTAAAATTTCCTGATGCAGATATGTTCAGACCAATGTAAGTATAATTCTTTGTGTGTTTAATTTGAGTGTTATTAAAATAAAATTATATTTATTTTCAAGACATCTGGGCTCTCCATCTTTAATATCAGCAACCTCTCAACTTCACATTGATACCCAACCCAAGCATTGAAACAGCTCAGCCTGCATAAGCCAGAGCAGGGACTATTATCCCTCCTGTGCAAAAACTTGCTGTCATCAGGGCTGCAGAGCCAGTAACAGACACAGTGACCAGTTTTACATTTATAGCTTGTCTTTGTTCATCCAGCTAAAAATAAGCTTGCCAACCAACCTATCCACCCCATCGGTCTACCAACCAACCTCTTAGCCCACTGGCCAATTAGTCTGTTGACTAACCTAGCCAAATTGCCAGCCTTCTGACAAAGTGTAGTTGTAAACAAACCAACATGGACCAAAAAGTGACCCAAACAACAGGCCGGCTGAACAACCATTATGCTAACTGACCATGCTAACCAAAAGCCAGCTCACCAACTGTCCAAGACCAACATGTGACTGACCAATCAGACTTCTGAACAACAAGTTTTCTGACAAACAAGTCAGCAGACTGTTTTGTAAATGTAGCAGAAGTTTGCTGAAGTTGTAGTAGTAAACTAACAAGTCTGTTCTCTGCTTGATGACCGACAATGTTGACCATCGGTACCGCAGACCTCATCAATCTGCCAAGATCAAGAAATCTGCTAACAAACCAGACTGTTGACTAATCGACCTGTTGTCTACCCAGCAGGCTGGTTTTCCCAGTTAAAATAAAATGACAGTGGACAGAAAAAGATAACAAAATATCAACGTGGTGCAAATATCACGGTTCTTCATAAGCTTTTTTATGGGAGGTTGATATGCTGTGCATGTACAGGAAAATGTAAGCTGATATGTAAATAGGGCTGCACAGTGATGCAGTGGGTAGCGCTGTTGCGGGCAGGTGACATTCTGTGTGCAGTTTGCATGTTCTCCCCGTGCATGCGTGGGTTCTCTCTGGGTACTCTAGCTTGTTCCCACAGTCCAAAACATGTTCATCAGGTTGGTTGGTTACTGAATGGTTGTCTGTCTCTCCATGTTTGCCCTAAGATAGGCTGTTGACCTGTCAAGGATGAACCCTGCCTTCCACCAAGTATCAGCTGGGATAGGCCATAGCCCCCTGCAAATCCAAATGGATGGATGTATATGTAAATAGGGTTGATACTGAAATGGTTGTTGTTATTCTTGTTTTATTAGGCTTGGTTTAAGCCTGGTTTATACTTCTGCATTGAATGGACACCATAGCCTACGCACATAGGTCTGCGAAGGCCGTACCTATGTGCATGATTTGCTGGGTAGACCCCAGCAAATCCAAATGGGATAAGCGGTCAAGATAATTGATGGAAGGATGTATATGTAAATAGGATTGATATTGAAATGGTTGTTATTATTCTTGTTTTATTAGGCTTGGTTTAAGACTGGTTTATACTTCTGCGTTGAATGGACACCATAGCCTACGCGCATAGGTCTGCGTAGGTCGTATCTACACAGAGGTATATGCATGTAGGGATGTGCACCTCCTCAAAAATGTAACTCTGCATTGAATCAACGCTGACTGCATGCCCTGTGATTAGTTTGCTCTGCAGCATTGTATTCCCTGCATTTACAGCACTTTCAGAATGGCCACACATCGGCCATGTATTTCATCTCCTCCATTGAGTCCTCTTTATTCTTCCCTGTAATCAATGCTGTATGATAAACAGCAACATATATCAGCTCTAAAGTAATATAATAGGTTCGGAATCGCTGTGAAAAAGCAAGTTGGAAAACATAGAGGGGCCAGAAACATGCCATCCGACAATCAGAGAGACCAAACTGCCCTCAAGCATTTTGGCAGGGTATTGCTGCATGACACGGACACATCGACGCCAAGTGGCAACCTCCAGTCTCAAACTATGAAGCCTATCCGGAAGTGTTATAAACTACAATTAATCGAGAATCCGCTTGAGGCTGGCTGCAGAAACACCGGAAATCACATAGACACCAATTCAAAAAAGACGATCTTTGCAATATTAATAAACATGTTTACAGCCTGGTTCAAAAACGGCTTGGCTCTACGTAGCTAATTTTTCTATCGGCACACACTTTACGGGGAAAAAATGAACATAATACTGTATTGAAGAAGACATGAAACTAGAGATTGAGACCATAAACTCATTAGAAACATGTTTACTGAAAGAATAAACCATTACTTTGAACACAAATATTTTTTAATCTCCTGATTGTAAATAACATTTGTTTGACTTGTTTTACTGGTTTGTCTCTTGGGTGAATGTGCAGGTGTGTTCAACATAAATGGTTGATGTCGCTCCTTTCTTCCCAGCTAACCAATCACAGATGCTTGATGTCATCAGAGACTTCTGGGTCAGCACTGGTGACCCCAACACCTGTGGTTAGCCATCGCTGGACGACAGGAGATGTACCTGCAAGAAAGGAATTATTGGTGTTTTTTTTACTTTGATGCGCTGTTGTTATTGTTTTAGTTATTGTTGCTGTTCTGTGTAAAGTATGTGTTCTCACCTGCAGGCTTCTGTTGTTACTTCCAGTTCTACTGCCTGTGCTCCTGTTAGACCGGTTACTGCTACTGATAACCCTCCCCCCTGTGCTATTGGTCCTTGCTGACCCAGAGGAGCTAGTGATGCTTCCACCAGGTTGGCTTATTCTGTCATTGCTGCCTCCAATGCTGAGTTTGGACCCGCTCCCAGTTCTACTCGTGTGACTCCCTCCTGCTGCCGAACCGCTCAGCCAACCACCACTACCCATACTGACATTCATTCTCCCCCCAGGACTCTGGGCTCTTTGGCTTCTGGTTTTCCCCACTCCACCTGACGTGCCTGCACTCCCTGCACTGCTCCCATGTCCACTAACTGAGCTGTAAACAGGCTTCCATTCACCACTGCCAGTACTAGCATATCTAACAGAGCTGCTAACCATGTGGCTCCCAGATGTGCCGCTGAGCCGGCCCCCACTACCAACACTACTACTGCGCCTTACAACACCACCTGAGCTGAGCCTGCCACCACTCCCAGAGCTACCAAGTCTTTGTGCACTACTTGGTGGGCTAATAACTCGGGTACAGTCTGCACTGCTGACACTACTCAAACGTCCAGGACTCCCACCATAAGCCCTCCATTCCCCACTGCCCCCACCAGAAAATCTTCCTGTTCTAGGTATTGCCAGTGGACTAGTTGTTGGTGGACTCATTGCTAGTTGTCTATCTACTAAGGAACTTTCTTTGTTGTCTGCATTTGGTAAGCTGCTGCTGGTGTAACTAATTTGTAAAAATAATAGGTTTATAATTCACCAAAAGTCCATCCTCAGTTTCAGTTTACATCTTAATTTATATTTTTCATGTTTCAGTATTTATTTTATGGATATTTGTATTTTATTTTGAAATCTGTTTTATTTTCGCGGGCTTCCTGTGATGAAGTCGCTTCCTATTCGCTCGCGCTACTCAGACGGTAAATTCCCTACTGAGGAGAGGTAAGTGTCTGTTTATGTTAGAGTTCATTCAGTGATACAACACGGTTTAAAGTGTTACATTTTTTGCAGACATTTTTTTTTACATGTGATGTACGTTGTGCAAGATATTTTGATGAGTTAAGTATAGCATTGAAGTTGAAATGCTAATTTTCCAATCTTAAGCTAGCTTAATGGAGCATGTGTGTGGTTTCTCATGCAGTATGCTGCAATTTTGTGTCTCCCCTTTAGAGGTGTGCATGTGAAGCCCAACCACAAGTTGCTGTACTTAACAGATTGTGTTTTGCACAGATATGTGAGCTTATTGTCTTTATTTTTCATTAATGTATTCTAATTTCTTTGGTTTTGAGACAGGTTTATATTGTTATATTTTTGTATGGAGACGGTAAATTCCCTACTGAGGAGAGAGGTGTGCATGTGAAGCCCAACAACACGTTGCTGTACTAAACAGATTGTGTTTTGCACAGAATAAATGTCTCCTGTGATCGTGGAAACTTCAGTCCTGCCTCCTCAACTCAACTCAACTCAACTTTATTTATAAAGCACTTTAAGAACAACAGCAGTCGGACACAAAGTGCTGTACAGAAACATAACTCCTCATTGCCTCATCGCATCACTACGTAGAGTACTACTATTGGCAGCTGGAGAAAGTGTATGGCCAGACCGGCTACACTGTTATTCCATCTGCCTATACGTCCTGTATCTCCACCATAGACCCTGCACTCTCCACTCCCTCTGCTGCCAAACCTCCCTGATTCTGGTGGGCTTGTTGCCAGCTGCAGGGCTGTTGGTTGACTTTCTCTTCTCTCTGTGTTGGGTAAATCATCACTCCCTCCTAGGCTCCAGGTACGTTTAAGACTGCCACTGTTGACTATCCGCTCTCCTTCCCCTACGCTACCAAATTTTGTTTCTGGTGGGCTTGTTGCAAGACCTGACCACGTTCACATGCTGATTTTTCTCAATAAGAACGAGTAGCAAGAAAACTGAACTCTATGAGTCTGAAATTGTCTCTGTTCAGTTGTCCTGTTGCAGTAATGTTGTAGTCTGAGTCTTCCCTCTATGACTTCGTTTCTGCGGAGATTATTTATAGGCCCTTTCCTCACGTTGATATTCAGCGTGTTAACATTTTGAACTCCTCAATATGATCTGTAGCTGTTTAATACCGTCAGTTATATACATTGTGTCGTGAAGGAAATTTTGATTTAGGGATAAACGCATTTGGCATTGTTTTTGACATGAAAACGTTTGCAGGTTCTGCACACTACCTGTCGTTGCACAGCATCTTCTTTTTTTTTATAGCCCAAGTAAATCCACACAACTGACGTGCTGCCCCTAATTGGTACTAAACTTTCTGCAGTGTCAGTTTCTTTGGAGCCTGGGGCCATTGTGCGACAGGTTAAAACGCAACGTTGACTTCTCTCCCTGCTCTGCTACGCTCTGCTCGCAAGTCACGTTGAGCAGTCAAATTGCAGCCTTTGCGGTTAGAAATCGCGTTTCATCATATCGCAATTTTATTGCAAATGCAATTAATCGTTCAGCCCTGTGAGAAAGACCTCGGAGCGGTCATGACCGTATAAGGAGGCAGAGTTAGGAGATTGCAAAATAAAACTCGGTGGGCATTTATTTTCAGAGCACAATTCACACCAACAATAAAACACAGAGTACTCAGCCACATGCCCAAGACAGAATCACCCTCAAGACACAAAGGGCCCGATCTACTAAAGGTTTGCGTGTATAAAAACACGTGCAAACTTGATAGTGCGCGCAAAGCTGACGTACTAACCGGGAGCACCGAGGATTGCGTCTGTCAAATGAGCAAAATAGCACTCGCAAATCATTTAGCGTGTTTGCCTTCATGAATATGCAGAATACATGTAGATCATCAGAACGCGCAAGATACTGGGAGGAGGAGATGCAAATGTAAACATTTAGCACACGCAATGTGATCTATCAAACCTGAAGCAGATAGCGCGCGCTGTATTTGCGTCTATATTTAGCACGTTTGAAAGGCAGGTGCAAACTGGCACAGCGTTACGCACACTTGGCTGCGGTCACTGTAAAGCTCATCCTACCATCTCTTTACAACATGCCCGCAAAAGCTGGGCTTACAAGCATTACTAAATGTTTTAGTCAATCAAACCAAGATAACAAAATAATAATAATAAAACAGAACAAAATCAAAGCAGTTCAGCACCACGGATAGCAACCGCATCATTCTGACACCCACTTTAACTTTTTCAACTAATGAGAGCACAGTAGGCCACTGTATCAACAGCTATAAAGTTTATTAAAATTGGCACAGCGGCCCACATGTTCACATAAAAACAAAAAATCAATATGAAGTACTCGGCCTACTCACCACTGTTTGGACGAGCCTCAAGCTCCGCGGACTTGTCCACGATGCACTGTATGTCCATTTTCTTTGATCTGTCATTCTCAATAGATAAAATGACATGTCCACTCAGTCTATTCTGTCCAATCGTGCTCATCAAGGGGTTTTTAGTTAGTTTTAACTTGGAGAATGAGCGCTCACTGAGCTGCGCCAGGCAGCTCTGCGTAACTCCTCATCTTGTGCTTGCAGCAGTGTGTTGGGGCGAATTGACTCAAACATGTTCCCAGTTCCATTTAAGCTGGTGAATCTTTGGGACAGTTGCTGGATGATGATATCAGGCATTGAAAACGTTCACCCGAAAGTTGCTCCCTGGGACAGTGAGGCGACTGTCTTCATCCAAGTGACGCCTAACTTTGAGAGTGGCAGACTAAAGGCTGATTTATACTTCTGCGTCGCCCCTACGCAGCAGGGGCTGACCAAGCGGCAAACTCCGGTCTCAAACGATGAAGCCAATGCGGAAGTGATATAAACTGCAATACATCGAAAATCCGCTTGAGGCTGGCTGCAGAAACACCGGAAACCACATAGATATGAATGGGAAAAAGACGATCTTTGCAGCATTAATAAACATGTTTACAGCCTGGTTCAAAAAACGGCTTGGCCCTACAACGCTAATCTCTCTAATGGCATACACTGTACGGGGGGTGAATTTTTTTCTAACGTGACGGTTAAGAAGATATTAAGATTATGAGTTTTGCCCAAATAAGGACATGACTGACGTCAATCCCGGTCGGGAACACACAGCCATTGGCTAAGAGACTCACACTACGTCACACTCTGCCTAGTTGAGTTCCGCATTACCAATATGGCAGCTGCCGTCGATTTGCTTCAAAACAGCTCTCAGGAACAGATGGGTGACGTCACGGATACTACGTCCATATTTTTTACAGTCTATGGGGCTGACGCGGACATGAGCCCCACATACTTGTGCGTCGATGTGTCCGTGTCGCGCAGCAATTCTCCTCCGATACGCCTGAGGGCAGTGCGGCCTCTCTGATAGCCGGTCGCCTGCTTCCGGTCCTGCTACGATCTCTGTTTACTTTTCCACATCGATTCAGAGCGTGTTCTGTTAATCTACAGCTGATACATGTTGCTGTTTATCATACAGACATGATTACATGAAGAATAGAGAGGAGGAGATGAAATACACGGCCGATGTGTGGCCGATGTGTGGCCGATGTGTGGCCGATGTGTGGCCGATGTCTGGCCGATGTCTGGCCGATGTCCGGGATCCCGGAAGTGCTGTGAAAGCGGGAAAGACAAAGCCGTCGAGCGGACCAATCACAGAGCTTGCGGTCCGCGTCGGCTCTACCTGTAGTTACATTTTGGAGGAGGTGCACATCAGCTACGTGCGTAGGCCTCTGCGTAGGTATGGGAGCTACGCGGACCTACGGCGTAGGCTACGCCGTCGATTCGACGCAGAAGTATAAATCAGCCTTAAGCCTCATCAAATCGCTCTCTAAACTCCATCAAAACACTGATTGCGTTTTGGAGAAGAGTAGATGCGTTTATTTCATTGGCAGATCTTCTGTTTTTTCTCACATCATTCACCTTTTCACAGATGGCCTCCCAAATCGCGTTTCTAACGCTGAGATGTCTCTGCTGGAGTTCACCAATGTGTTTATTTCCCTCCTCCACTAAACCTCCAACTCCATGTCTTCAAACTTCATTTATCGCTTAAGGCCACTCTGTTCTCTCAAACTCTACATGGTGACAGCCGATAGCACACGCAAAATCCTCGTAAAATAGGGCGGTCTGCACCACTTTTGCACTCGTCATCATTTGCGCACGCAGTCTTAGTAGATCACCCGCAACACGCCCAGAAATAGCACGTGCAAAATTATTATTTGCACACGCAAATTAGCGCTCGTTATTTGGGATCTTAGTAGATCAGGCCCAAAGAACACACTTAAATACCCTCTCTAATTGGGTGCTACCATGAAGAGGGGTGCTACACCTACAAATACTTTAAAACTCCCCTAAATACCAAAACAAATGTTAAGATTAATTATCCCCCAGTTTTATTCATGCCCTCATCCCCTTACTGTACATTTACACACTCTATCTAATCAATCTAAAAAGGACATAAAACAAACTAACCATCGGGCACTAACTACCCCATATACCTATCTCCCGGTGGAACCCTCCCTGCACAATAAAGAGACTGCTGTGTTTCCCCGGGGACTCTTTTGCGCGTGCACCCTGGGAGCGGAGACAGAGCGGCACAGGCAAGTTTGGAGCCATGATACATTATATCAATTACACAGCTAAAACATTCTGTAGACCATGGTAACTCTGTTACTGTTCACTGTTCATTTCTTATAGTTTGGTGCAGCCTAACCACGCACCCGACAACTGGACACACACTGACCGCAACACTAGGGATGGGTACCGAATTCGGTACTTTTATAGGTACCGACCGAATTCTGTCGGTACTACCGAGTACCGACTCACGTAAAATCAAACGGTACCATGTTTCGGTACCTGAACGCATCCCTGTGACTGTGAGGGAGTGGAAGAGTAGGTGATTTTCCATACTTTCGCCCTGTAATAAAGTCAGAGACTGACCGGGTGGACGTCTCTGCTCTCTGCTCTCTGCATCTGCATCTGCATCTGCGCAGGAGCGCGCCAAACGGAACCTGCAGCTGACGGGCGCGCGCACTCACCACGAGGCAGAACTTCATGAGGATTAAGTTTATTTTCTACTGTCTATGGTTGAGACTGACCCTCTCGCTCCGACTACCCCATTTATAACCGTTCCTGTGTGCGTGAATGCCCAACAAGTAAGTTGTGTGTCCTGTTATTATAAAGTGACGGAGAACTGACTTTTTCCCATCCGCAGGCATTCATATGTGTTACTTGATAAACTCCCGAAAGAGCAATTAGACGCCACGAGCAAGTGTCAGCTAATATATCTAATCACCTATATAATCATGTTTCTGTTCATTTCATGTTAAATTGAATAAATATGTTAAATTAAACACATTTGAGATTTCTTTTTAAATTAATATTTATTACTACATAAAAGCACAAAAGTACCGAAAATTGGTCCCGTTGAGTGCCGGTACCGATTCCCAGGTACCGGGTAACGGTACCGTATTGGTTCAAATGTGAAAGGTACCCATCCTACGCAACACAACAAAGAATCCTGCACCACTTCTCTGCCTTATAATTTTTTTCAATCATGTTATGTCATTTATGTACTTATTTCCTTTGGCTCGCGCCACATCAATAGGCTCCATGTAACAATTTCCCCAGTTAATTAGTAATGTAACGGAATCTGACAAGACTTCTGTTACAAGCCCTAAAAAAGTACTTCCTTGATAATCAGTAACTTCTTTCAAATCACTTCCTCTTCCATTTTTGTTGTTTTTAATGTTCTTTGATATCATCTATCTCTCTAACTGTCCTTCACTTAGCTTGTCCGTCTGATTTTTTCTTTTTGGTCATGTTTGATCTTCTGCCTTCATAATCTCTTGCTCTCACAGTGCCAGTTCAGTTGGTGGAACCAGCACCCCTACCAGTCCTCATCATGCTGGTCGTAGGATCCACCACCTGTCTCACCATGATTTGATGCGTGTCATCCCCTTTTTCTCCCTACATTTCTTCTCTCTCTTTCTCTCTTAATCTGTCCTTTCAGATAAATGCTAAATGCACTAAAAACATTAAAAAACATATGAATAATCCACATTGTTTATCAAGGACACTCAGATTTGGCTGTCCTAAAGTCTAGATTAAAGCTCAGGGGGTTTTGACCATTTTCAGTTGCAGCTCCTGAGCTCTGTAACTCTCCGTCCACGTTTGGCTGCCCCCCTCACTGCCTGCTTTTATATCAAACCTCAAATCGCACATTTGCTTTTCAACTATTTTTGGCCTCATTGTTTTTAATTAGTCTAATGTCCTAATGTGTTGTTTGGATGTTTGAATATTCGGTTCTTTAGGTCTCATAGTTGAGTTCCTGCTGTCTTAAATATCCTGTTTTTGCTTTGTGAACTCTGTTTTCGGTTTCATGCTTATTTCATATTTTTTGGTTTATTTCTGTTCACAGGTTTTTTGTTTAGAATAGCAGCCAGTTTCTCTAAACCCAGAGCAATAATTCATTTATAACATTTCATCCAAAACTGTTTTATTTATCTGCCTTAATTAGATGAAAACATCACATTTTAGTATTTCTTTAAATGAGCAGGAGAACACTTTTTTCTTCGGAGGACCATAAAAGACTCAAAATGAATTCTTAGCAGCGGTCACAAACTGTTAAGGATGTTCATGTATCCATCAGGGTTTTTGCAGAGTGAATAAGGCAGGATAAACTGGTACAAGTTAACACATGCAGCCCTCTAGTGTTTTATTTGAGTCACTACACCTGAGTGATATACTTAGGCCTAAGCATGATTGCATAAACCAACAGATGCTGAACACTTTGAAATCATATTTTTTCATTTGCAATATTTATTTATTTATAATGCTTGACACTTAGTGCCACAAAGAAAGAAAAGGCTATTGGAGCCAAGGGTGGAGGTGTAGCTGCTCCAGGGTGCCACGCTTTCCGTAACTTTGGAAGCACAGTTTAAGGAAATCAATGCAGCCTGGAAAGAAGGAGACGACAGGATTCAAGAGTTATGAATCAAAACAGAACTTTCCACATGAATGCTTTGTTTTGCTTGAGTCTGAAGACCCTTGATGAAAAACATGATGTCTTACCCATTGAGAGTTTGTCGCTAATACGGAGCTGGCCCGTGATGTAGCTCAATGTGTCGAATAAATGATCATGCAGCATGCGGTACATCAGCGCCCCCAGCTGCCACACTGTGGTGGGCTCAGCTCTGTATTTTTTATGAGTGATCCACTCAGGAGGGGCTAAAGCTCTGGTCCCTGTAATACAGGAAAAACACAGAAATGAGTAAAGAGAGAGCTTTGTGCAAACATAGAAGTCAATATCAGGAAAAAAACTGAATGAGTGATGAGCTGCAGCAAGACCCGGACATCATACCATTGTAGGAACGGATCCACTTCTTCTGAATGAAACTGCCACAACCGAAGTCAATGATTCGGAGACGGGGTATGCTGGAGCCACATTCTACCAGGATGTTTGCCATTTTGATGTCATTGTGAAGCACACCTCTGTTCTGAATGTCTAATGCTGCTTCCACCAACTGAGCCATGAAGATCTAACACAGAGAGAAACACATGAACGTATTTAAAAACACGAAAATGTAGAAACATAAAGGAGAAGTTATTTTTGACCAGATGGGTGTTTTGAAAAGTGAGATTGGTCTTCAGTACTTTTGTCTTTTGTTCATCAAAAGCTCCATAGGTTAGGGTATACATCGTCATATTCATGCTGGAATCTGGTCTCTCCATGACGATGATGAGCTCGTCATCCAGGTAATACCAGTCCAGCAGGGAGACTGCAGCGTGCTTCCCGACAGATTCTGGTCCGCCCCCGGCTCTTTCCATGAGAGCGACCTCTCTAGGGATCTTACTCAGCTGAAGAACAAAAAGGAATGACAGAAAAATGATTTTCCTTGTGACAAACCAGGAATATGGAAGTGATGGAGATGAATGTATTCAAATGAAAATGCAGGTGATGAGACTGGGATTGATTCACTCACTTCTGGTGCATGGTCCTGGTCTATCATGAGGATGCATTTGATGGCCACCTAGAAGACAATTGATTACATACATTTTATCGACAGCTCACACTGAGGTCACTCGAGGTGAAATATGCATGTGGTACTTACTGGTAAGAAATCTGCTTTACGGATGCCGGCATACACAAATCCAAAACCTCCTCTTCCGATCTCATGGAGCTTGAGATACTTTTCCTCATAGTTCTCTACAGGAACACAAACACGTGTTAGTTTTACTAACTCAAACTATGTGAAACTGTGCAATGAAGCAGGTGTGTGAAGTACAGAGAAAGTTATTTGCAGCCGGCTGTGACAAATCAGAGAATAACTCACTGAAACCTAAAGTTAAGAGATTTTTTGTGATTGAAGTTTAATGGAAGCATTCAAAGGATTCTGCCATGTCTTCATAATGCAAATCTTTAAAAAGCAGAAACTCTACTTGTAAAGGCACAATTTTCAAAATTCATGTTGGCCTAGAGGAATGTAAGGTGAATACGTCTTTTGGGACACACACTTACTCAAATTGAATCTCAAGTAAGAGTAATTGAATCTTTGGTTCAGTTTTGGTCTAATCTACCCTTTATACTACATCGTAGTAGAAGGAGAATGACTACATTAGACACGACATCTTTTAGTGTACACACTGTGAAAGTATTAAGAGACTATTCTCCCTCAGACTCCCAGCTCACCTCTGTTTGTGTGGGCTTTAAAGCGAGCGTTTTCAGGTTCCTCATCAGAGGACGAGGATGGAGTCTCTTGAAGCTTGGAGTCTCTCCTCTTCTTACTGGGTTTCTCTTCCTCGGTGCTGGCCTTTCTCTTTCTGTTCCCAGAGTTTGATTCCACCGACACATTGATGGATTTTGCAGCATCAGTGGATTTGCTCATCTTGAGCCTCTTCTTTGGGGTTTCTTTAACCAGGATGGCTCTCTTCCGGCTCACCTTCACCTCCAGGGACACATGTCCAGGTTTCTGGGCATCCATTTCTCCTCTATCCCTTTTAGGTTGTGTCTTCCTGCTCCTCAACCTGAAGTCATGCTCCACATTGGAGTCTTGATCGAGGGATTCGTTCCCGTTTCCTAGAAATAATGTTTTAAAAAATGATTACATGGTGATTAACGTTCGGGGGATTTATTTATTTACTTCAATCTGTACAGTAAGGCACATGAAACCAAATCAGGATGATAAAAATATAGGAAATATGTTTCAAAGTTGGTTCAATTCAGGGATTGAATAAATGCTTTCAATGAAAAAGGAGTGCACAGAAAACCCTTTATTTACAGGTTACCAATGATTTATAAATGCAGTCTTTCTTTCCAGTCACAAAGCAGATAAAAGCATGAAAAAAGCCTCTGATTGATTATAAAACTTCAGAAAAACTGTAATATTCACACACAAATTAACCCCTAAATGATTGAATTTTCTCTCCATCTGCTAACTCTATGATTCTGTTCAATTCAGGATTTAACTTCTATTCTCACCTTGCTGTTTGTCCAGCTGTTTGAGAGTCTTCTCAGACCTTGTGGGCTTCATTTTGTTAGTGAAGAGTCAACCAAAGTTTGCAAAAAAGCAGAGTCAGTGTGTCTTCAAAGCTCGAGCAATAGTGAGTGTATGTGAGATTTGAGTGTAAGTAGACCTTTTCATGGAATGCAATGAGCTGACATCACAATGAGGATAAAAATGAGGAAAACAATGAGTAAAACATTCTGTTCCATCAAAATTCTGACACTTAAAAACTACTGACAAGTGTTATTATTTAAATCTTTAATGGTTGTAACTTTATACTGATTGAAAAAGCAACATGAGTGGCATCTAATAATGTTATAAAGTGCTGAATGTGAACATTTTTAAGGCTACTAGCTTCTTTCCTTCCTCTGCTAGTAGCTCAATGTGGGTCAAAATTTTATTTTCAAGACTCAATTTTTCAATTCACTTTGCTTTATTGGCAATATACTTAGACATGTTGCCAAAGCACATAAGATTCATACACATATATTACATATATATTCATTACATATTATATTCATTACATATTTTATATGCATTAATAAACGATGGTATCAGCATATCTCAATGTCCTCATTTGATACGGTATGCTCATAAAACCTTCACCTGAAATCAAATATTATGGGAAGGTGCGTCCCTCAGGCTGTGACAGGCAGACCCATATTTAGCAGCCAGAGGAGCTGCTGACCCTTCCCCCAGGAGAACTGACAGTTTCTCTACTGGGGTTAATGTTGGGAAGTTTGTTACTATTTTAGTAATTTCGCTGTAGTGGGAATCTCTTAGTAAAGAGAACTTGCTACAGTGGAGGAGGAAGTGCATCTCTGTCTCTATGTCCCCTGTAGAGTAGTGAGCACATAGACGCTCCTCTCTTGGCAGCCATGTCTGCCTGTGTCTCCCTGTCTCTACAGCTAGCTGGTGGTCACTCAGCCTCTATTTGGTCAGGATACCTCTTTGTATCTCTGACACTGTACAGATATTCAGAAAATGTATAATCACGGTTTAGGGTCAAATAACAATTAATTCTACTTTGAGTCTTTGTTTGGTTTCTCCAGTGCTCTAAATACAGATCTTTGGAGTGCTTCATGATGAGTTTAATTTTGTTGTGTTTTGGATCGGTGCTGACTGGAGTCTGGCTGATTAGCTTCCTCACCAGCTGACTAAGGGGACAGTTTTCAGGGTTCAGCTCCTGGGTTTTTGGTGCTTTAAATTGAAGTGAGTCTTTTGGGCTTAAATACAGATGTGTCCAAAATTTGATTGCCCGTTTCTGAATGTTTAACAGTAATGGGAAACGTCCCAGTTCTGCTCGGCAGGCATTATTTAGAGTTTTTCTTTGAACATGTAGGATTCTTCTACATAATTCAGTATGGAGAGCCTCTATTGGGTGTTTGTCCCATGAGCCATGCTCCAGCCTACTGAGGGTCCCCAGATCTCACTTCCATACAGAGCTATAGGTACAATTACGCCATCAAATATTTTTGTCCAGATTCTAATTGGAATGTTAATCTTGAATTATTTGGTTTTTAATGCATAGATTGCCCTCTGTGCTTTTTCTTTAAGTGCATCTATTGCCATGTTAAAATTTCCTGATGCAGATATGTTCAGACCAATGTAAGTATAATTCTTTGTGTGTTTAATTTGAGTGTTATTCAGAGTAAAATCACATTTATTTTCAAGACATCTGGGCTCTCCATCTTTAATATCAGCAACCTCTCAACTTCACATTGATACCCAACCAAAGCAGTGAAACAGTTCAGCCTGCATAAGCCAGAGCAGGGACTATTATCCCTCCTGTGCATAAACTTGCTGTCATCAGGGCCGCAGAGCCAGTAACAGACACAGTGACCAGTTTTACATTAATAGCTTGTCTTTGTTCATCCAGCTAAAAATAAGCTTGCCAACCAACCTATCCACCCCATCGGTCTACCAACCAACCTCTTAGCCCACTGGCCAATTAGTCTGTTGACCAACCTAGCCAATGGCCAGCCGTCTGACAAAGTGTAGTTGTAAACAAACCAACATGGACCAAAAAGTGACCCAAACAACAGGCCGGCTGAACAACCATTATGCTAACTGACCATGCTAACCAAAAGCCAGCTCACAAACTGTCCAAGACCAACATGTGACTGACCAATCAGACTTCTGAACAACACGTTTTCTGACAAACAAGTCAGCAGACTGTTTTGAAAATGTAGCAGAAGTTTGCTGAAGTTGCAGTAGTAAACTAACAAGTCTGTTCTCTGCTTGATGACCGACAATGTTGACCATCGGTCCCGCAGACCTCATCAATCTGCCTAGATCAAGAAATCTGCTAACAAACTAGACTGTTGACTAATCGACCTGTTGTCTACCCAGCAGGCTGGTTATCCCAGTTAAAATAAAATGACAGTGGACAGAAAAAGATAACAAAATATCAACGTGGTGCAAATATCACGGTTCTTCATAAGCTTTTTTATGGGAGGTTGATATGCTGTGCATGTACAGGAAAATGTAAGCTGATATGTAAATAGGGCTGCACAGTGATGCAGTGGGTAGCGCTGTTGCGGGCAGGTGACATTCTGTGTGCAGTTTGCATGTTCTCCCCGTGCATGCGTGGGTTCTCTCTGGGTACTCTAGCTTGTTCCCACAGTCCAAAACATGTTCATCAGGTTGGTTGGTTACTGAATGGTTGTCTGTCTCTCCATGTTTGCCCTGTGATAGGCTGTTGACCTGTCAAGGATGAACCCTGCCTTCCACCCAGTATCAGCTGGGATAGGCCATAGACCCCAGCAAATCCAAATGGATGGATTTATATGTAAATAGGGTTGATATTGAAATGGTTGTTATTATTCTTGTTTTATTAGGCTTGGTTTAAGCCTGGTTTATACTTCTGCATTGAATGGACACCATAGCCTACGCACATAGGTCTGCGTAGGCCGTACCTATATGCATGTAGGGATGTGCACCTCCTCCAAAATGTAACTATGCATCGAATCAATTCTGACTGCATGCCCTGTGATTAGATGGGTGACATCAGGGATACTACGTCCATATTTTATACAGTCTATGATCGACCCACAAGAATGTAGTGCTCATGTCCGCGTCAGCCACTGCTTTATAGGGTCAACGCGTAAGTATAAACCATGCTTTAATGTGACAAAAATCCATTTTACACCAGAAGTCCTTGTGTAACATACTACCACAGGTCATCAAAAAACAAGTTTAATGTGTTGTTAATTGTCATTTTAATACCTGCTGGTCAAGTTTTCAAAATCATATTTTGGGTTTGAAATCCTACAAGAGATAAAGAGGACACTTGTAATTCATCAGCTTTATTCAGATTAGATTGTACAGGTTAGATCTGGTCCATAAGACAGAAACCAACAACACCATGAGCAATGCAAACAGAGCATCAAACATAAAGAAAAAAACATTACCACTGTGAACCACTGGATAGTGTTAAAAACATGTTCAGCAAGGAGAGACGATGGACTATATTTTAGAAGGAGTGATATTTGCCACTCTGATGTCATCCATTATTACAGACTCAAGTTTGACATTTTTTCCATCACCGTCTTGATTCTTTTAGAAGTCATGAGTGAGTACATTTTCATGAAAGAGATTAAGCTGTGGCGGTGAGAGGGTTAACAAGTATTAGCACTGGCTGTGATATAATCAAGATGCTAATTTAGACTAGCTAAAACAGGCTTCTAACAAAATGAAGTTTATTAAACCGTTAACAGTCAGCCCCTAAAAGTGTCTCGTAGCAGAATCAAACATTGAAAAAGACATTTTTTTAGGTGGCCATGGTAACAACTTGTCAAACACACTTAGTACTGCTCTACATCTCCTGCTTCCTGGTCTATTTGACTATATGAGATTATAATTTTCCAAAAATGAACATAATGCTGTATTGAAGAAGACTTGAAACTAGAGATTGAGACCATTAACTCATTAGAAACATGTTTACTGAAAGAATAAACCATTACTTTGAACACAAATATTTTTTTATCTCCTGATTGTAAATAACATTTGTTTGACCTGTTTTACTGGTTTGTCTCTTGAATGAATGTGCAGGTGTGTTCAACATAAATGGTTGATGTCGCTCCTTTCTTCCCAGCTAACCAATCACAGATGCATGATGTCATCAGAGACTTCTGGGTCAGCACTGGTGACCCCAACACCTGTGGTTAGCCATCGCTGGACGACAGGAGATGTACCTGCAAGAAAGGAATTATTGGTGTTTTTTTTTACTTTGATGCGCTGTTGTTGTTTTAGTTATTGTTGCTGTTCTGTGTTCTCACCTGCAGGCTTCTGTTGCTGTTGAGACTTCTGAGCTTGTGTTTTTTTGTCCTTTCTTCTCTCTCTCCCAGCTGCTGAGATTGACAGTGCCGCCATCTTACAAACACTGATTCTCTCCTTGTTACTTCCAGCTCCACTGCCTGTGCTCCTGTTAGACCGGTTACTGCTACTGATAACCCTCCCCCCTGTGCTATTGGTTCTTCCTGACCCAGAGGAGCTAATGATCCTTCCACCAGGTTGGCTTATTCTGTCATTGCTGCCTCCAATGCTGAGTTTGGATCCGCTCCCAGTACTACTTGTGTGACTCCCTCCTGCTGCCGAACCGCTCAGCCAACCACCACTACCCATACTGACATTCATTCTCCCCCCAGGACTCTGGGCTCTTTGGCTGCTGGTTTTCCCCACTCCACCTGACGTGCCTGCACTCCCTGCACTGCTCCCACGTCCACTAACTGAGCTGTAAACAGGCTTCCATTCACCACTGCCAGTACTAGCATATCTAACAGAGCTGCTAACCATGTGGCTCCCAGATGTGCCGCTGAGCCGGCCCCCACTACCAACACTACTACTGCGCCTTACAACACCACCTGAGCTGAGCCTGCCACCACTCCCAGAGCTACCAAGTCTTTGTGCACTACTTGGTGGGCTGATAACTCGGGTACAGTCTGCACTGCTGACACTACTCAAACGTCCAGGACTCCCACCATAAGCCCTCCATTCCCCACTGCCCCCACCAGAAAATCTTCCTGTTCTAGGTATTGCCAGTGGACTAGTTGTTGGTGGACTCATTGCTAGTTGTCTATCTACTAAGGAACTTTCTTTGTTGTCTGCATTTGGTAAGCTGCTGCTGGCACTCCATCTGCTTATGCGTCCTGTATCTCCACCATAGATCCTCCACTCTCCACTCCCTCTGCTGCCAAACCTCCCTGTTTCTGGTGGGCTTGTTGCCAGCTGCAGGGGGGTTGGTTGACTTACTCTTCTCTCTGTGTTGGGTAAATCATCACTCCCTCCTAGGCTCCAGGCACGTTTAAGATTGCCACTGTTGACTATCCGCTCTCCACTCCCTACACTACCAAATTTTGTTTCTGCTGGGCTTCTTGCAAGGAGCATTGTCACTTCACTTCTTGTGCCAGGGAAGCTGCTTTTACGTTCAGGACTTCTACCATAAACCTTCCACTCTCCACTCCCTCCACTACCAAATCTCCCAGTTTCTTGTGCGCTTGTTGCAGAATTTTGTTCTTTCTCTTCCTTGGGTAAGCTAGAGCCTTCATCCAGGCTGCTCTGACGTCCAAGGGTGCTATAAACCATCCACTCCCCACTGCCTCTTCTAGCAAAGCTCCCTGATTCTGGTCGGCTTGTCACTGGGAGTGTGGCCCCTGATGGGCTTTCTCCGCTCCCTTCCAAGCCCTTTGTTCCTCCCGGACAGCTGTATACATTATGGACCCTTTTGATGTCTGCATTATCCTCTGTACCTTTGTTCCTGTCTCTGGGACTTGGTGCATTGACAACATTTCTTCGACACAGGCCTCTGAAACCAAGCTGTTCCTCTTTGTCTGCTATGACACCACGTTCACCAGGACCATTAAACTGTGAGCCACCTGGATGGCTTCCGATCCCTTGACTGATTAATTTGCAACTGTTATTTGCACCATTCACACCAACCCTACTCACTTTATCTTCAAATGATCCAAAATACACACTGTCACCATCTCTCACAGAAATGTTGATGCTTTTGTTTTGGTCCTCTTTTGGCAAAGCTTGGTCTCCACTGAATGACAGAGACTCGCCTTCATCTTTTGTCGTAAGGACATATTTCTCCACTGGTCTTACATGTACATTTGCCTCAGTTGGACTTAGGCATGTTTCCTCGTCATCTTCAAAGTTTGGACTTAGACACTCCTTGACCTCAACTGGACTCAAACATGCGTCGTCATTTGGGCTGAGAAACCTATCTGGGTCCTCTGGACTCAGAAGGGAATCAGGACGTCTTATATCTAGATCAACTGGACAAAATACTTGATCACTCATGCTCATTACAAGATCTGTCTCAATTGGGCTAAGACATATCTCTGGCCTCAAGTCTGTGAATGGCTTTGTTGGGCTCATAATGAACATAGGACCATCTCCTGGATTCAGAAGCTCTTCAGTGCTGGATAAGCTCAAAGCCACACCAGAATCTGTTCGACTTGTAGACTTTTTTGACTCTGTCGTGCTCAACTGTGCTTCTTTACCAGCTAGATTAATCATCCCTTTGTCAATCTCAGCAGGGTCCATCAATACATTGTGAACATCACCAGAGACCACCTCAGTTTTACTCTCAAGGTTGAGATCGGTGTCTGGACAATGCAGTGCAACGTCAGATCCTGTTTGGGAATGCTCCATTGGCTCATTGGGTACACTATTCATCGCATCGCACACAGAACTCTGAACTACTTCTAGAGCAAAGGAAATTTCCTCTCCGCTTACTTCTTCCTCTTCCTTTTTCATTCCTCCTTCAACATTACCATCATCTCTCGAGGACAACTCACAAGAAAGCCTACCCTGAGCCTCCTCTGACCTCAGAGTGTGGGATTCAGACACAATGGATGCAGTACTCTCGGCTATGCCATTGCTGTCTTGGCTACCAAATGGAGTGTGCATTGCCCTACAGAGTGCTGTATCTGCACCCTCCATGACTTTGTTCTGTTTGCCATTAGAATCTGACAATACTGACTTGTGGTCCAGTCCACCTGAGGACGAAACACTTGCTTCTGTCAATACTTCTATTTCCTTTGACTTTTCTTTTCTTTCATTATCCTCACCATTCAGTAGGGAGGACTCAGAGGCCTTAACTTGAGTATCCTCAGTCATATTAGTATTCAATCCCTTTACATCTGATACTCTAATTTCATCTTCCTCTGTTTCCCTGATATCCTCTGCTGGAGTCTTCAAACTTGGAGTCGAAACCTGTGAAGGACCCTGGTTCTTGGCCTGATTAGAGCCCTCAGTGCAATCTACTTGCAAGGAAATTACAGTTTTTGTCTCTGTCTTTGCCTCTGTAGCGGTTTGTCTGCTGGGATCAGTTACATTCTTCTGCGTTATAACATGTTCTTCCTTCACTGAGGGTTCTTCATCAACAGTGGCTTTGGCAATCTCAGAGTGAATGGTTGTCTGTTTGAAGGCTTCAGTGGTGGTTTGTTTGGAAGTTGGAGTTTCTGGTTTGGCCTGAACACTAACACTTCTTGCAGATTGTTTATCAGGACTCAATGTGGTTTTTGCAGTATTTATCTCAGGTGTAGAGGTCTTGGCAACAGTTCCTTCATTGAAACTTTGGCTAATCTGAGAACCAACAACCCTCTTGTTTTCAGACATTTGGAGTGACCCTGTCAGATTTGTCGTGTTAACTGATCCCACTGTTTGACTCTTTGGATGTTTGCTGATGTTCCTGATTGTCTGGCTTTTCGTAAATGTTTCTGGAAAGGGAGTAAGTACAGGTGTTTTTTGGATGATGCGGATCTTGTCTCTCGAGAAGTTCCGACACTGATATACCCTAACATTTCCTCCCTGAACACTGAGTGTCCTGTCGACTGTAATGTTCCTTCTGAAAGCAGAAGGGCTTGTTGGGGCCCGGTAACATGGGGTATTATACATGGTGTCAGAGTGTAGACCTAGGAACCTGTGAACAGCAGGACACATACAGATTAGGCAAATAGTAAGAAAAGGTTGATACATTTTTTTCAAGGCACAATGGTGGAAAAAAGCAACACCAACATAACAAAAATGTAAATCTTCAAACTTTCTGAGACAGGCCAATGCAGTTAGGTGTCAAGTTAAGGAAACGAGACGGATGGTACATGTGGAGGTACAAATTTAAGTTTCAGTGGACTTGTAGGGTACAATTGTGTCAGGTTACATGATGATGTTCCAGTGATATAAATTAATAGCTTTCTTAAACTGCAGAATTAACTGGTATGTTACGTCTACTCAAAGTTAAATAGTAAAACCCCATACCTTTGTTTGCTTTGTCCATCCAGCAGCCTCTTGTAGTTATTTATCTCGGCCTCCAGTCTTGTCTTGATGTCCAGCAGGGTCTCATGGTCTGCAGCCTGCTGAGCTGTAGCCTGCAACACTGAATCCAGATCTCCACACAATCTGTCTGCTGTCTGCTGCAGGACCTCCAGCTGCAAGACGAAGGACTCGGTCTGCTCCAGACCTGAATTTTCCAACATTGCGTTCTACACAGTCAGACAGGAAGACAGATGCTGTTTAGAATTGTTGGGGCGGAAGGAGATTCTTCTGCTGCATTTGAGGGGGTACAACATATCAGAAATATCCACAACAGCTAGTCATATTCAGATAACTAAAGCTTACTTTAATCACATCTGATGGGCAACTTTACATACCTATTCCACATGACACCAGTTTTGGGATAAAGTTTTTAGGAAATCCTGACAATGTAAGAACCCTCCAATTTTGTATTTGAAAGCAAGTGTCAGTGCACTTATGGAATGACAGTAGGAGTGGCTCAAATTGTGCAAGGCTGTGAGTATAGTCATCTGTCCCTTTGGGGAAATCCAGATTAGATTTAGCATCAAAACTGTGTACTTTACAACGCTGTGAGCAGGGTTTGAACCTGCGCGGGGAAACCCCATTGGATTTCGAGTCCAACGCCTTAACCACTCGGCCATCACAGCTGTAAACTAAGCGGAGAGTCTACTTTTTGTTGATTTAATTAACATGAACCTCTTACATAAAAAGGATTAAAGGAAGTGATGTAGAATTTAAATACTGTTTGTGATTTGATCTGATTGCTCCAAAACATCAATGTCTTACATCATTTTTGAATGATGTGTTTACAAAGACAACATGTTACACTTTTCTGTGATCAGGGTTTGAACCTATAGGTAGAAAGCTTAATGGAATCTAAACTTATCTCCTTCTCCACTCAGCTATCACAGCTGGTTTCTTTAAGTGCCTTCGTTTCTTTCATTCCATTGCAAAAAAAATTCACCTTGGAGCGATAAACAGAAAAAGCCGGCTATGATCCAGGGATCCTGTTTGTAATATTATGTGACTGAAAAAAAATCTGACTTTTTTATCTGACTTCAGAACTGCATCAAGTCACTGCTAATATTTTGAGAATGAAATACAAATTGTCAAACAGAAAACTTTGTCCAAAGAGCTAGAAAACAATCATTTAGAGGATGGCATCAGTGGATTAACTATTGACATCTGTAACCAAGATTAGCTCCAGATAATCTCACTCATTGTGTTTTGTCTTTAGAAACTCTCTGTAAAAAGAGTATTTCTCTACAGCTTCATGGTCACCTGGCTGTGGTTACACCATTGGGGGGTTGTGAGACAATAGTCAGTTTTCCCTGTTTTTTTATTTATCTATTTAAAAAAATAATTCCAGTATGTTTATCTCACCAGAGCCTGCAGTTGTCTCAAGTCTTCCTCCAGACATGCTGCTGTTCTCCTCAGCTCCTCCAGCTCTGCCTGGTCAACCTCTGACTTTGCTGCTGGGTCAAAGGTCACCACTGGAGAACTCAACATTGACCCCTGAACACAACACACTCTTATAAAATGTGCAAATATACACCCAGACTTGTGGTTACAGAAGGGTCAAAGCTTTTTATTTTCACTTATGGTTCTATCAGAGTATGAGTGTGCTGTAAATGTTTCTATACCTGAGTGTTGACCCAATCCTCACTCTGGTTCTTGGCCATCAGAGGCGTACTTGTCTGTCTGAGGTCATTCAGCTGTTGGATCAGGTCTGATGACCCAGTAGTCTGCATCTTCACTGTAACACCCCCTGACACCTGGGCCAGGAAACCCTGCATGTCCTGAACAGATAGCCATAAAGCATGAGGTACATGCAGTTTGGATAAACTGAATAATCCAGGTGAGTTGTTGTTTTTTTACCTGTTGGTGCTGTATCTGCAGCTCCATCAGTTGTTGAGAGTGATCACTCAGCCAACTCCGCAACTCTGGCAGTTTGTGGACTGTCAACTCTTCTCCCAGCTCCCTCAAGTCGTTAAGTGCCGCCTCAAGACGACTACGGTGCTCATGCTCCTTTTCACACCTTTTTACACATCAGAAGATGACGGTATATATCTACATGTACTATATATTTATATATGAAGGTGAGTGTTCAGTAAGTACCTGTCTTTGAGGTCTAAGGAGTTGAGCTCTGCATTGAGAAGCTGCAGCCTCACCTTAGCCTGAGCCGAGAGACATTCACCAATCTGTGAGGTAGAGACACATTTTAAAAGAATTACATTTGGTGAAGGGTGCATTATGGGTAAAACTGAGTGTTTGGGACTTGGGTCTATCACCTGAATTTATTGATTTCATATTATGTCTTTGGATTTACTGGTGACATGAGACTTGTTGGTCCTCTTGACTTAACCATGGGACTTGTTTGCTTTGACTGTTACTGTTCTTGACTTATAACTTGAAACTTTGGACTTGTTGATGGTAGTTGGACCCTGACCTTGGCAGTTGGTGATATTGACTTGGGACATGACTTTTGACCTTGTGGACTCAACCCGGAAATGTTGGTCTTGACTAGGGCCTTGCCTTAAAACTTCAGGATCACCACTTCCTTTTTAGGATCTTGGACTTGTTGGTTTAAATTCATGGCTTGGCATTTATACACCTTGATTGAGGATTGTTTGTCTTGCCTTGACAGTTGTTGGTCTAAGCTAAGACTCCTTTTTTTGGGTCCTGACTCTTGGTTTGACTTGGAGGATGAATTTGAACACTTTGGACTTGACTTGGACCAGTTGGTATTTTCTTTGAACTTGGTAGTTGATACTTGAGACCTGACCTGTGGTAATCATTGGGTCTTTACTTGGGACATGATTTTGGACTTGTTGGTCTTGAGTCCTGTTGGACTGTTGTTCTAGACTTGGGACTTGATGATCTTAATCAGGGACTTTTTGGGCTTCACTTTGTAATCGTCAGTCTTGACTGAAATATTTGAACCATGATAGGTACATGACTGAAATTTTATGGTCCTGACTTCTTAGACTTGACTTGGGACTTGTTCTGTATTTTGGCCTTGATAGTTGAAATTGACCTTAGTCTTGACTTGGACTTAGCATATATTTAATGGTTTTGAATTGACATCTAAGTTTAGACTTGGAACTTGATGATCTTCAATGGGGCGTTTTCATTTTGCAATTGTCAGTCATGACTTTGGCAAGAGTTTTGACTTTGTACAGCTGTCGACGTTTTAGTCTTAAATTAGCCTTTAATAGTTTTGATGCAAGACCTGTTAATTAATGTTTGGGCTTTGATTTATGGTCTTGATAGCCATAACTTGAGACTTTTTTGAGACTTGATTTTGTTCTATATCTGTGAGAAGAAAAAATACTTCACAACCATCTTAGAATAAACCCAGTAATCTAGATATTCTCTAGAGTTATTGAAATGTGATTGGTAATTACTTGGAGCAAATCACTGAGTTTTATTTACCATAACTAACTACTACTATAACCTTTAATGCAGCCGTGAGGATTGATCAAGATAAATGTCAAGGGTAAACAATCTTGCCAATAAATTGTAGTTACCATGTTGGACAGGGAGTTACCCTAACGTCTTAAATGTCAAGTCAAGCTCAGGCTTCTGGAATAAACACCCTCGTAAACAGACCTCAGTTTAATCACAAACTATGTCTCTATTCAGAGGTAGTCATTCATCAATGAAACCTTCAATTGTTAAAAATCCAGTTGGATCTCTTACATTTGACTAGATGTCACTTTAGATTTGTTTCAGACTCGCTTCAACAGGTCTGACCTTTAAGCAGAAGCAGTACCTGTAGACGAGTCTGAACTGGCTAGAGACGTTTCAAGTTTGACACCATAATTTCCTCTGCACAGCTGCTTCTGGCCTATTTTCTTTCTTACTTATTAATTTGGCCCAGGTCAGCCTTTATGTCTCCCTTTTTCATGCACAAAGCAGTTTACAGTGAGATATTTGCATGTGTCTTCACATATGTTTTTTTTTTCTAAACTAACCACCATCACACAAGATCCTAATATTGTGTATTATAATTAAGCCTGGTTATATTTTACTTCTCGTTGTTGATCCATTCAGTGTCCTTTATGTGTGTATGCTGTTGTTCTGCACACCTGGTCCTGCAGCAGAGATGCCGGCCTCAGGTGTCTGTCCAGCTCTCTCAGCTCTCCAGGACACTTCCTGTTCAGTTCCTCCTGGATCTGACACTCTAGCTTCTGATTGGCCGCCTCCAGACATCGGACCTGTATCCACCAATCAGAGGAGAGAAAAAATGAATCTATTATCAACTTTAGTGTTTTCAACCCAAATCACTGGAGAAGAAAGGCCTTTTTCATTTGATTATCAGCTGATTTTTTTTCTTCTTCATGTGCTTGTTTTTTATTCTTTTATTCATGTGTTAGAGCTCCCACATTATTTGGTATGCTATTATAGAATACGATACGATATTACACACCACGACAGGATACGACACGATACCATACCCGATATGACATGATAGGATAAGATACCATACGTTACAATACAACCCTATATGCCATGAAAAGATAAAATATGACAGGACACGATAGGATAAGTAATATACAATACAATTCGACACGATACGACACGACACAATACGACATAACTCAATACGACACGAAACAATATGACGTGTCACGATACGACATGACACGACAACAACAGGATATGACATGATACGACACAGTACGAAACGACACAATACCACATGGTACGATACAATGTGATATGACACAATATGATACTACAAGACACGATACAATACAATTCGACACGGCACTCAGGTTATTCATACATTAAGTTGCCTCCATAGAAGTACTACAGCATAAACAGAGTTGCACCTACTGAGGTATGAATGGCTTAGACAATTTAGTCATATACTAAAACTTACAAATTGTGCAATTATGCTGCTTTCATGATCTCTTATTCTTAGAATACAGACCATCATCCATCATATTTTCAAACTCAGTTTAATGTTGGCTGTTCTATGCAGCTATAATTGAGATAAAATGATTTGTGGACAAATGTTTCTTGTTGTCTAAGGGCAGAAATGTCATTTGTATCTTTGCAGATTTGTAGCTTCCTATTTAATTTGTGATCGTTTCAATTAAAAGATATTTATAAAACCTCTTAATGACAACACTGTGAAGGCTTAAATGGATTTTAGATGCCGAAACCCCAAAACAAAGAAAGTTTTCCATGAATAGAACAGCAGAAGTTAAATCACTCTTCTCTCAGTTAAAGCAAACTTCCTTTAGAAAACCTGCTTTTTGAATGTGTAACAAAACTTAACACTACAATGCAATTTCTCTTTACTTTTTAGATTGTTTAATTTGGTTCTGTTTACTGTTGTTGGATCCGTCAACAGAAGTAGTGATAAGGATTTTGCTGTATTTCTTTTTTCTTTCAAACAAAAGTAATAACACAGATGATTCTGCTTAATTTAGTTATTCTTCTGCTGCTGGATCCATTCAGGGAGATTTTGTGTGTGATACCTCAGGTTCTCTTACCTGCTGCAGGTATGAAGCAAGCCTCATATTCAGCTGCTGCAGATTGACTTTATCCTTGGACAAACAGAAGCTCCTGCTGCTGTCTCGAGCCAAAGCCATAGCGGTGCTGTAATGTACCAGAGCTCCAGGTCCATGATGAACATGATAACCCAGAGCTGCTCTTGCTCTGCCTGCACGAAGAATCTGCCACGGTGTCATCTTAACAACCAGATCTGTTTCCTATTTAATGCCTAGATGTCACACCTGGACTCATCTATCCTCCCTAAGGTGCATTGCTTCTTTAAAGCGTTGCTCTCTGCAGAATTCAAGGAGTAAATGCAGGGGTTCCTGCTCTGTTCCACTGCTGCATGCTCAAAACCAATCCTTGTGTCTAAACTCCCTGCTGTCTTTGTGTGGCCCTCAGGTGTATTAGAGGGTGTTTCTGCCACAGGTGTGTCAGGACTTGATGAAGTGTAATTTTAATCTGCTTTAACCTTTAAATAGCAATTTTTAGAACAGGTTTCAGCAGGATGGTAGCTCTGCCCTCTGGACTATTTTAGTGTTCAGCTCATCATACATGAATAAAGAGAACATCAGGTTCTCACCTGTTCAGTAGATGTTCTGTAACCTGAGGGCCAATGGCAAACCTCCAAATATATCTTACATAAAGGGCTAATTCTCACAATAAATCATCTTCAGTGTGAGCTGACATGTTATTATTTTGTGTCTTAAGTGTCCTACAATTAGTAAGAATGATCACAAAGGATTCACATTTAATGCCATGTAAAAATTTGAAACATAGTAATCACTTAGGGCCAAACATCATTGAAGAATCTGGTATTTTAATGTTTACCTATGCTTTTAAAACATTTGCTTTCAGTGTGAATGTCAGGAGGTTTATTTTTATTCACTTAGTGTAACAAAGAATAAATGCATATTGATGATTTTACGCTTTAATGCAATCATGCTCATTTTTATGTTTACTTGCTTTACAAACAAGTTCAAATTACTATGAAATTGTGTGCTAAGACAGTCAAGATGTTAACCAAATGATCTCCTTTTTTGTTTTTGTTCTTTGAAATGTGTTTATTCACCTTCATGCAGATCAATTATCAAACTGTATGGCATACACACTTATTACCAAATTTCCTATGAGAAATCTGCTACTTTTATGCTCTCTTGCTTTTGAACATAGTAAATACCAGTGTTATTTAGTTGATTTATAAAAGCAGAAAATATAGCAGATTTATTTATTTCTAAATATGCTAATCCAGCAAATTTTACTGCAGCAATTAGGGTTGCCAACTGTCCCGTATTAGCCAGGACATCCCGGATATCGGGCTAAATTAGTTTGTGCCATACTGGACCTCAATTGTCCCATATATTGACTATTAACTCTTGTAAATACAGCAGACTGCACTCCACAGATCCTAGATCAGATAAAATGGCAGTGGCAGATCATGTGCCAATCACACCGCCTGTCATCCAATCACAGGCCCCCTCACACGCATCAGTTGTATACAGAGCAAATGCGCCAAGTCCTGCAAAAAAGTGTGGAGAGGATTTTCTTTCTCATGGCCGTTAAATGGTCAGACTCAAGAAACAGATGCAGCACAGAGCTGCCCTTACAAAAAAGGAGTTTACTGAAGTATACGATTAGTATACTTCTTTTTACAACAGTATACTTTCAGTTTACTTTCGATGTACTTAACAGAGATATACTTGACAAAGTTATGTGTAAGTACACTGGGCTTATACTGATAAGTATATTTAAAAGTCTAAGTATACTTGACTCTTATTTAAAATTATACAGAAAGGTCTTGGTATACTTGGCTTAAACTGAGAAGTATACAGAAAAGTCTGTACATTTGGCATATACTTATACTTGCATTTTTTATCAAGTTGTACAGAGGGAAAGTATATTTAAGTACTAAAAAAATCATGCCTAATATTCAAGTAAATTTGATTGCAGTTGTGCTCATTCTTTGGGTAGTAGACTATTCAAATATTCTTTACCAAGCATGTTGGCTTCTTTTAAGTATACGTGAACTTCTGTATTCAACATATGTATTTGCACTAACATGTCAGCTGTGGAATGGAACTGCTGATAATAAATAGTACATGGGTGGAACTGAACTTGATCTTTTATGTTATGTTAATAACCCACACTGAAACAGGTAACCATTTTTTCTGATTTTATTCGAGAACAAGTCTCACATTTTTTCCCAAGGTCTCAGTATTGTAACAGACTTGACACATACTGGCTGCTATCATGAGTCATTACCAAGATAGGCTACAACCTAATATAACTCATGACTGCTCTTTTAGTCACGTTCATATGGATTTGGCAATGGTGTAATGTACAACTTGTCAGCTGTTATGACAACAACACATTTCATTCTTATCCCATTAGTATTCAGGCTCTATCCAGCAGAGGTCAGTGGCGGGTAAAAACATCCAATGTTGACCCAGCACACGAAGCAGAGACAACAACCAATCAGAGAGCAGCAGCCGCAGACCCTGCGCCTGCGCATCCGAGGAGGGATATTTTTGTTGATATGTCTGCAGGGTTTTAATGATTATTTCTGCGGGTTTTCGTGTTCCAGTGAGCGTGACCCCCCGCGACCAGGCTTGATGGAGAACCCGAGAGACCTGGTGAGTTATAATGCTTGTCATTTCTGCTGGAACCCACGTTTCTGTCCTTTGTTTTGGTTGTTATAGCAGTGTTAAAGGCTGCTTCAAAGCGACTCCTGTCAGAGGCTTCATGACGGAACTCCTTATAAAATCTCGAGCATAAGAGTTCCCCTGCTCTACGATTAAAATAGAAGACTCACTGAGGTGACATTTTACATTTTTGCATAAGCAGTTAACCTAGACTTTCATTCGGCATAGGTGTGATATATAAAGAATGTATTTAATGTGACAAATCAGAGCGCTTTATTCCTGTTATTCACCGACCTGCGCTATTGGATATCCTCTCAATGTGCAAAAAGGCACATTTATTACCCACATGCAAAACACAGTGATAAACAGGACGAGATGTTCTTTCATTTGGAGTGTGTGTTCTGAACAAGTTCGCTAATACTAAGGGTGCATATCCTTTTAATTGTTGCATTGCTGTAGTGTTAACCCGCTGCAGCCACAACAGAACAATGTAAAGAGCAAGGGCTGTTCAGGTGAATCGGACGAGATTTATGGCACTCTGATTACAGACTTTGTGGCAGGGGCTTTGAATGCATCCCGATTGAAAAAGTGGCTTTGATTGAGTTTATCCCAGTCATAGATCACATGTAATGAAACACATCATGGTGTGTTTAAGGAGAAAGATTTTAAATTGACAGAATTTTGGAGGTCATTTGGTGGCAGATCAAGGCAAGTGTTTACGCGATGACACACTCGCTCGTTCTGGCTATTGGGTCGCCTTGTCTCTGATGTCAGTCATACTCTCTCTCTCTCTCTCTCTCTCTCTCTCTCTCTCTCTCTCTCTCTCTCTCTCTCTCTCTCTCTCTCTCTCACCGCACTGCAGTGGTGTATCAGGTCACACAGCTGCAAACTCAAAAAATGGAAACCTCTGGATGCAACAGCTGTGTGTGTGTGTGTGTGTGTGTGTGTGTGTGTGTGTGTGTGTGTGTGCGTGCGCGCGCGCGCGCGCGCGTGGGGCATATGGATTGTCTCAGCTGAGCAGAGTTGAATAAATGGATTTTGTGTGTGACAGAAAATCAAGACAAATTTGCAGAAATAGGAAGTAATGCAGTGCCTAACAAAAGTAAAGTAATAATACAATAATAAGACAAGTTTTATTTTTGCTCCATTGGAGTAAATTCCCTTGTAGTACAAAAGCTATATACACCTTTTACTTATGTACGGTGGCCCTGAAGTGAAAATCACAACGGCAAATCAGAGAAAACTATGACAACTCAGAAAACAGTACGACATGAACCAAACTGGAAGAATCAAGAGTCATGGAAGGGTTGTTTGGCTGCAACTGATGATTCTAATGATTATAGATTAATTTTATTAAATGTATTTTTTACTGTAATTCAATTTAACTTTCTTTCAATCTATAATAATACACTGACAGAATTCAGGACTGTTTTATTAACATGCTTTATAAAAACTTTAATCCTGCAGGTGGAGCGTCCGTCCAGGAAGCGGAGCGACTCCTTCGGGATGCTGGACAGTCTGGAGGAGGACCGCAGCAGCTGCAGCTCCGAGTCCAGCGAGGGGAGTGGAGCGTCCAGCCCAGAGGACAGTGAAGATGAAGACTATGGAGGAGGAGGAGGAGGAGGAGGAGGAGGAGGAGGAGGAGTAACTCACCTCACCCCCTCCTCCTCCTCCTCGTCTTTGACGCTCATTAAAACCAATGGACAGGTGTACACGTACCCCGACGGAAAGGCCGGCATGGGTCAGTCTCAACCTGATGATTCTGCTTCAACTTTGAAACATGTGGAAGAGCCCAAGTCTTTATTTTTTAATCAGTTAAAGACAAACCGCCCTGCTGCAGCAAATACTCAGCTGCTGAAAATAGTCCCTCAAAAAAGCACTACATTCTTCTGTTTATATTACTTTTTTATTAAGTATGACAGTCGTGAAGGAAGCTTAAAGCTACAGAAGTGAAAGTAAGTTAACCAGAAAGGGAAAATTAGAGGTACTTTTTACAACTTTATACTTCTTCTGCACTTCATTGATTTTAATTAGTAGTTTCTTTGCAAAAAAAAAGGTGAAAACAGTTATGTTAGCTTATTTTGTATGTAAAACTTTACAATCTGGGTAATTTACTCTGTTTCTTTTGTTGTGATGGGGAACTTTCATCAATCTAGGATCATATTGCAGCCATTACAGCCTGTTTAATGCTGCAGGATGAAGAAATATATGCTGACATCCCAAAATCCTTTCCTTCCTGTTAGTGATTTTAGACCTGTGGGATTTTCCTGCCCTATTTGCATTTTGCACAATCTCTCTGTCTATAAGCATCAGGTCATGTAGGGACTAAATGTTTGAAAGAAAAGTCGGTCATTTGTCTTTCTTTTTGAAAATTTCTCAGCAACCTGTGAGATGTGTGGTATGGTGGGGGTCAGAGATGCTTTCTACAGTAAAACCAAACGCTTCTGCAGCGTCTCCTGTTCCAGAAGTTTCTCCTCCAACTCCAAGAAGGCCAGCATCCTCGCCAGACTGCAGGTACACATATCCCTGAAACTGACTGACAACTTAAGCAAATATATCCCACAGGAGAGCTACATTTCTCTGAAGTTGGTAGGACTATTTATTTCCCCCCAAAAATCCTGTACTAAGATGTCAGTCAGTCATTTGCTTACAGCTGCAACATCTTACATTTTCAGCAGATTGAATAAATCTGGCTTTTTTGGGGTTAGTTGTAAAAAAATATTTTGCAACTTTTTGACATTTGAGTAAAGTTTGTACCAAATACATTTCCTATTATAAAAAAAATAAGGGGCCATGTGCAGTTTTCTTTTACAGCTTAAATGTGGATACATCAGTGTCATCTGCATAAAATTGACATCATTAGTGTACAGTTGGAATTTTAAATGCAAAGATATTTGGTCCTAGTACGGGACCTTGTGGATATTTTTTTGTGGTTTGGGTAGGAAACATAATTACTTACATTTGTATGCCGTTTTTAATCCAGGTGGATGCTAATCTACCATTTTTTATTCAAATGGCGCCAAATCATGATATACAAATAAATAAATGTTTATTACCATTTCCAAAGTTATATTTTTGGGGGCTTTTACGCATTTTATTGATTCAGTAAAGGACAGTGGATAGAGAAGGTAACCTGGAGAGAGTGGGGGAGTGACATGCAGGAAAGGTGCCATAGGCTGGAATTGAACCCAAGCCGCCGGCTATATGGGTGTGCAACCTAACCATTAGGCTAAATCCACGCCTCAATGATAAGTAACTTTTAATGCTAAAGATTCAAAGTTAGTTATACATGACATGAAGAAACAGAGAGAGGGAATGTCAGTAGCTCATTGTGCCTATAACAGTATAACTAGGAGGTGGTCTAAACTTGAGCTAGACCTAGCTATAAGCTTTATCAAAAAGGAAAATTTGAAGCCTACTCTTAAAAGCAAAGAGGGTATTTACCTCCTGAACCCTAACCCAACTGAAGGGTTTGCCTCCCATACTACTTTTCGAGACCTTACGTACCAAACATGTTCTTTTTGTTGATAAACAAGAAATGTAGTGCAATTTTTTTGATGTCTTAAAGACAAAGTCTGATTCATCTTAATGTCTTTGTGTCTGAAAGGGGAAGCCTCCCACCAAGAAGGCCAAAGTTCTGCAGAAACAGCCTCTGATGAGTAAACTTGCTGTGTTCGCTCAGCATCAAGCCAACCAGCAGGGCGGAGTCAAGAAGAGCCGTGAGTTCAAACTAAATATCTAACTACATGTTGTCAATCAATATCCCTTTTGCCAGTTCAAGGAATGATGATGGGACCAAATCATCCCACCACCGTGTTGGCATCAGAGGTAAATACAGAGGCAATACAGGGGTGAGGTGGGACCACTATGATCCAGTGGAGCAAGCAGGAAGGAATATGACTATGAATATGTGTGTATGGGAAGCTCCTGCTGTGTGTTAAGCTCTCGTGCTCATTCAACGCTGCCTGTTATCCCCTCACTTACTGTTATGAACAGCGACCTGTCAGTGTGCAAGGTTTCTGTCTGTCAGTTAATCTGTTGCCTGTTTGCTGCAGTCGCTCTGGATGGGTTTGACTGGGGTCGTTACCTTAAAGACGGAGATGTGCCGGGCGCTCCAGTCAGCTGTTTCAAACACGTGGGTGCATCACAGAAACACAGACAAACAAACACAGTGGAGAGGAGAAAATTAATTGTGACTTTCCTTAAGTTCAAACTAAATGTCTGTGTTTAGGTTCCTATGGGGTTGTCGTGGGGCGACGTCAGGGAAGGCCTGCGGGTTGAAGTGCCAAACACTGACAGTAGTCTGCCGATGAAAGTTTACTGGATCGCTGGAATCATCAAACTGGCTGGTAAACACACATTTATCACATTCGCAAGGACACATTTTATTAGAGTTTTTGCCCTGCAGACTCATGACTTTTCTTTAAACCTGGACTTGTGTGTGTTTGCAGGTTTTAAGGCCCTGATGAGGTATGAGGGTTTTGACAGTGACTCCAGCAGAGACTTCTGGTTGAACCTGTGTGTGCCTGACATCCACCCTGTGGGCTGGTGTGCGGCGGGTGGGAAACCTCTGGTCCCCCCTCAGAGTAAGAGACACATCAGCAGGGTCCTGTAGTAGCTGAGACATCCTGTATTTCAAACTAAATTAGTTAGCCCATAGTCCTGTATCTAGACACACTTATCATCCAATCACAGCCCCCCTCATGAAAAGCATTGAAATTGCTAAATCCCACCACGTCTGTGTTTGTGTGTGTTTTTGTGTGTGTACACTCAGCCATCCTGCACAGGTTCACAAACTGGAAAACGTTTCTGATCAAAAGACTGACGGGATCCAAAACGCTGCCACAAGACTTCTCCTCCAAGGTCAGACAAACACTTTTCTACCTCTATACTTGTGATATCATCCACTCTCCACCCTGAATCTTGACCAGCCTGATTCGATCTCTTAAGTGACAGCATTCCCTCTTCCCTCCAGGTGCAGGACAGCATGCATGTCCCCTTTAAGAAGCAGATGAGGGTGGAGGTTGTGGATAAAACTCATCTGTGTCGGACACGGGTTGCACTGGTGGAACAGGTGAGACTCCTACAGAAAAGAGTGGAAATGTCTGATCATTTTGAGGTATTTACATCTGTGTTCCTGTGTGCTGTTGCAGGTGATTGGCGGTCGTCTCCGTCTGGTGTACGAGGAGTGTGACGATGGAACGGACGACTTCTGGTGTCACATGTACAGTCCTCTGATCCACAGCATCGGCTGGTCGCGCTCCATTGGACACCGCTTCAAACGATCCGGTGGGTTACTCGAGTTCAATGAGACGCACAGCTTTGTAACATGCACACTCTATTTTTGATTCTGAAGCTTTCTGAATCGGATTTGATCAAATGCAGTCTGGTGTTTACATGTGGAGCCTTTTAATAATTATTTTGCTCCTGAAAGTGTGGAAGTGTATTGCATTCACATGAGAAAAAAAATTCTGCTCTATTTTTCTGAATGAGTTAATTATCTCAGAATTACGAGAAGGTTTTTCTGAATTAAAAAAAATACTGCTACAGTAAAATCCCAATGGCACCTCAAGGCCACACAAGGAAGTAGCCTAAACATGCCCAGGTTGGTCAGTTTAATCCAGTTTTATTTACTTTGAGTTTAAGATATTGTGAAATTCCAAGATACTAGTGTCTTTAAGTAAGATTGATGGTATTGTCAACTTTGCCTGGACACTTGAGGACTATGCAGTTGTTTAGACGTAAGACCCGTTCTGATCTGCGTGACATTGCTTCATTGATTATAAAACAATGCATCTGAAATGCCTTCAAGCTCGCTACATAGTGACTCAAGACAATCAGACAATGCTGAAAATACTCGTCCTCACGGATTGCAACTGAGGTGTTGGTTATCTTGTTAGTTCAGAAAAACAGAGCAGATTTTTTCCCCATGTAAATGCAATATGCTTCTGTAATAAAGCAATTGTTTTCAACCGTGTACATTTTCAAAAATGTACAAACTCATACATATTTCAAGTCCGAAAAACTGCAGTTCCTCAAATGTCCACTTGAGGCTGCCCCCAAAAGTGAGTCAATCCCCATAGAGCTCCATGCTAAGATGTCCAACTTCACAGCAGAGATAAACATGTTTACAGCCGGGTTAAAAATATTTAAAAAAAACTAACAGACAATTCTGAAGGGTGCGCACCAGACTGCATTAAAAAACCAACAATGTCAGCCGATGTGAGATAAATTAGAAGACTGAGTGTGAAGCTGAAACTGTGTGTGTGTGTTTCTAGACGTTTCTAAAAAGCTTGGTGTTCAGACTGACGCTCCTGAACAGCTGTTTGCAAAGGTGAGAACATCCCTCCGTCTGTGTGTTGGATTATTTGTTGCCTCAGTAGAGCTGTTCATCACCTGATTTCACTCCACAAACTTAAATGCATATCTGACCTTTGACCTCTAACAGCTCCACACCTCCATGTTTGATATTTAATGTTGATGTTTAAGACTCTTGTGTGTACCTGTGCAGGTGAAGGAGGTGGATCAGAGTGGGTCCTGGTTTGAAGACGGGATGAAGCTGGAGGCCATCGACCCTCTGAACCTGTCTGCTATCTGTGTGGCCACAGTGAGGAAGGTGAGGACTAGCTTGAATGCGAAGCTGTGGCAGCCAACTATGGCAAACATGCTGCAACATCCCAAAGGATTTCTGTTAAGAGAAACAGGCTCCAGATTTAGAAACGTTGCAAATCCCTCTCTCCGTCAGGTTCTGGCAGACGGGTATCTGATGATTGGGATTGATGGTTCAGAGGCAGCTGATGGCTCAGACTGGTTCTGTTATCACTCCACCTCACCCTCCATCTTCCCTGCTGGTTTCTGTGAGATCAACAGTATCGAGCTGACGCCTCCCAGAGGTACAAAAAAACGTCATCTTTCTGTGACTCTCAGATCACACAATCGTTTTTCCTATGGAGTGTTCTCAACAGAGCTCGGTTTTCACAGGAACAGCAGCAGCTTCCTTCTGTGGCTGTAAACCATGTGATTTTAATCTGAAGAAGTGCATTACCTTAGTCTCAAAAGTAAATCAAACCCTTCTTCTTTTCTTGTTTTTGCATCTCTCAGGTTACAGCACTCTTCCCTTTAGATGGTTCGAGTGTCTGAAGGAGACTCAGTCTGTGGCCGCTCCTGTCTCCCTCTTCAACAAGGTCAGAGAACTAAAACCAGAAAAACTCATCCGAAGAAGTTCTTGTAAATGAATGTTACAATTGCATGTTTTTAACCTCCCTCCATCAGGAAGTTCCTAACCATGGTTTCCGTCCCGGGATGAAGCTGGAGGCCGTCGACCTCATGGAGCCCAGGTTGGTCTGTGTTGCGACGGTGACCCGCATCGTCCACCGGCTGCTGCGGATACACTTTGACGGCTGGGAGGACGAGTATGATCAGTGGGTGGACTGTGAGTCACCTGACCTGTACCCGGTGGGATGGTGTCAGCTGACCGGGTACCAGCTGCAGCCACCTGCCGTCAACGCAGGTCAGTTTGTATGAATCATATCAGATTTTCAAACATTAGACTTTCGAGGAGACCTGAGATGAAGCATTCAAGTACTGTGTGAAATCAAAGTTTGCAATTTAGACTCAAAAACAGCCTTTCCTTAAAAGTAAGAAAAATTGTTTTGATGTATAAACAAACTGTGAAAGTTTCAGTCTCACAAATTCAGGACTTGCTTCTGTTTGCTGAATTAAAGGATCAGAAAAAAATATGTAGATCTTTCTTTCAGGCTCCAGAGATCTTCAATCAGCTTCCAAACGGAAGAAATCCCAGCAATACAAAGGACAGAAGAAAAGTACGTCTTAAACAGAATCAAATCCAATTTCTGGCAAGTTTTAGAAATAACCTTAAGCTAGTACATAAAACAACACTAAACAAGGATTCTTATACATCTGATTATTTTATCTCAGTCACAAATCCAAGAAGCTGTTTGTAAAATGGTTTCCTGTCCCTTTAAGAGAGGAAGTTGCCCATCACGAAGCGACCTGTCAGCCTCTCGGGCGCAGTTGTAACCGGCGTCCCTAGAAGCCTATCGGGAGACGAGAACGAGACTCCACCTAATTACCCATCACCCCCAACTCCTGCCTCAGCAGCCCAGCCTCCCTCTGTGGACCCCGAGAGCAGCCCCAACACTGAGGGGGGGTCAGGTACTCAGGAATTTATAAATCTGAACATTTTTAATCTGTATGAGGAAAAATATCTTGAACCATCAATTAATACATCAGATAATTATTATGCATTATTGGATGTAAAGCTTTTCAGACTCTATATGTAGCCTTGCGTTTGACCGCTCAAACTCCCTGTTGTGTTTTCTGCAGGTGTGCAGGTTAAGGAGGAGAACATGGAGGGTTCTGACTTTTCTTCAGAGAGGACTGAAAAAGAAACCAACAGATCATCTGGAGAAGTATTTAACAGCCAGGACCAGTAGGCCTCATCCTTCCCTCTCTCTTTCTCTCTCTCTATCTGTCCTTCTGTATGTAGAGTCAGGAGATTCAGTCCTCATTTACTGCAATTAAAACTGATTTAGTTTTGGACACACTTCTCTTCTGCAGTGACAGAGGATACAAGATGCGCAGTGCATTATTTAAAAAAATACATTTGGCCCTCGTCCATTTCAATTTTGAACGTCTTTCTCTTTGTCCCGGTCAGACCAAGTGGTAACAGAATAATCCATTCATAATCCTTAATGTAAAGGTTGGAGGCATAGAGGTGTAATAGCTAGCTAAGCGGCTGCTCACATTTAGGGTGATGGGATCTTATTTGGGGAGTTCTAGACATATTCAAGGCATATTATATATAAACTGTCAGTCTTTTTGTATGTAAAAAGACAAAAGATTAATTACTCCCCCTCCAGAATCTTATTATCTGGTATAAACCGACATTTTCTGGACATAGAGAAATCTCTAGACAATCAAATTCACAAGTTATGAGAAGAAATGAGGATTTATTTACAGCCCTTGCTAGTTGCAGATCTTTTACCATCAAGTTAACAGGCTAGCTAGGTAGCTAACTGTCATTTAGGAATCTTGTTATGCTGTGGAAGCAGGGCGTAAAATTAACTTTTTACTTCATCTGCCATTGGCGAGTAACCTCCAAAAGTTTACCAGCAAAAAATATTTTTCACCAGCCAAATAATGGCATAATGCCGTTTTGACTTTTCATGGTCCCTAATACTTTCCAATTTCATGTTCGTTGTGCAAAGGCTGCAGGTCATGGTGTGGCATGTAGGGCCGTAAGTCAGTCAGGACCGAGGTTGGCCAGCCTCGTCAATTTTCCAGTTTTCTTTGAAACGTCGTATAGTGACATTACTCCGTTTAGCTGTCTGTTCCTCTTCTTGGTCGTCTCCTGCCTCTTTGTTTATCCTTTTTGTTTGTGGTGGCTTCACGCGGGGAACGTGTCACCACATCTTCCTTGAAACACTCTTCCCGCCGTGCTTCTTCAAGCAAAGGGAATGAATAGAACTCCAGTAGCTGACGTCACACCGTTCCCAACGTACCAAATCACAACACTAGTACAGCACGCCACGTGGGTCAAAATAGCCTTAAAGTCGGCAGAAATGAGTCAAAGTATGAAAACAAAATCTCACATGCAATACAACATTTTCCATAGGCCACTGGCGGGTGTGTGTTTTTGTTTAACATGCCAAAATATTTTTTTTACCCGCCATTGTCGCTTAGCGGGTGTTAATTTCACGCCCTGTGTGGAAGTATTTGAAATCAGACACAATTATTGAAGACTTTTTATTCAACTCAGCAGAGTAAGCTATTCATTGACTTTTATTCAATAAAAAGCCACAGTAGCACATCAAGCAAGCAGGGATCAGGTGTCTGTTAGCAGCTGGCTATCTCCACTGCCTAAGAATTATTATATAAGTTAAAAGTTGTCAAATTATTGATAATTTCCACCAGAATTTTCATTGTTCATTGATAGATAGCTTACTTTGTACCAGAAGTTAACCACCACAGCAAACCAAGCCAGCATGCTATGTACTGCCAGTAAGGAAGCTAGTTAGCTAGCTCAGCTACTAACAGGGCGATAATTGTTGTAGCAGCATGAAAAACTTCCCCTTGTTTAACGCACCTTTATTCAGAATGTAACATTGTTATTACTAATATAGAAGGCAGCTTTATTGGACAGATTACCAGTAAAAAGTGTTAATATGTTAATGCTTTATAATAGTTATTTATAAGGGAATCCCTGCAATTAGATTCAAAATTGATTCATATTAAGCCAAAAATGTAGCCTTGGTCTGACCGTGTTTTATTCAAAGTCTTTTAATCATCTCTTCATTTTCCTTCCTGGTAAAGACAAACTGTTCACACATTTTATAGAAAAGAAGGGGAAAAGGCCAAAGTGCTGCTTAAAGTATCACAAAAAAACAACTCTTGCACTCTTCTGACTGAGGGACAACCGCAAAGAGAACCGATCAAAACAATCTAACAATAAAGAGGAGGAAAAAGAGGACAGGTACGTATTGGACATTTGCGTTACCCATCTTCAGTTCCTACAACAGAAAAAAAAAACACAATAAGGAAACTTTTATATGTTTTTACAATGCCAAGATCTTCGTCAATGTGTGTTAAGTTGGTGTGTTCAAGGGTCAAAACTCTTGACGTAATATTGTTGATACTGGATGCTGTGTAATGTCATGTTGAGATTAGCAGTCATTTAAAAAAATGTGTGTGTGTGTGTGTGTGTGTGTGTGAGAGAGAGAGACGTGGTTAGGATTCTGAAGAGTTTTCCGGATGCTAGGAAACAAGAAACCAGCGAACAGGAGCTGCAGCACTTAAACTGGTGTCGTTTTTTGTAATGTGAATCAAAATGTGACAGAATCATGTTCAGCGGGTGTCAGTGTCTACGGCTGTAAAATAATCTAACAGAAACAAAATGTTTCCTTACTTTTATCGTGACTTTGTGTAAAAGTCTTAAACCGGCAAAAAGAAAAAGAGAGGTTGTTTTCTCAAAATTCTTCTCAATGTAAAATACGTCTACGTAAGAAAAAAGGAATTTGTTGTTTGAAGAAACACCCACATCTAAGCTTAGTGTCACTGCAATAAATACATGTCCAAAATGTTGCAATAAGAGATTAATGTACTGTACATGTAGTTTCAAGGTTTACCATTTTAACATTTATACCAAATTCAATCTTTAGTTTCATCACCAGTGAAGAAAAGTTTAACACCTTATTATTTCTGAATTTTTTTTTTCACTTCAAACAAAATGTAATACATCTTAAATTTGTTGTATGTATGGTTATTAAAACTCTTATCTAAATCAGGAGATATTAATTAAAAGCTAATCTGACAAGAGATTGTAAGACATTGAAATGTGAAGCTATTGTATAAATTAAACTATTGATACCTCACAATTAAAGTTTTTTCATAAGTATTAAAGGAATCCTTAATATTCAAAATTGGAAAATTATATTAAAAACAAGTTTAAAGAGTTTATGTCGTCAAAATAGTTTTAAAAATGTCTAACCTAAATAGCAGATAAATAGAACATTTATAACAGGTATAAAACAAAGTAATGACCCACAGGTTCATACAGAAAATATAAAAAATGTTTGTGTTCAAATTTAACAATAAAACAATATAATTATACAAAAAAATATTTTATTTTTAAGTCACTACATTCATTAAAGGAAGAAGTCCATCCTTTTACCTCTGTAATTGTCACTACTTCAATCTGACGTTGTTAGAGTCTCTCTTTAGTTCTGTGTGACTAAATGTTAACATTTAGCATATGACTTCCAACAGATAAGTGTCCAGTCCGTCTCTGAAAACCTCTGACCTTTTGACTCCAGGCCTGGCACGCTCATCATGACAGATTCTTGTTGTAGTTAAGTGAAATATGATTGGAGTGTTTTATTCTGAAAATTAACCGGATGCTTTAATTTGGTTTTGGTGCCTGACTTACTGTCCCGCTAAATCTGCTCTGTTCAGATTCATGATCGTGCTCCGGCATCCAGCAGATAGAAGTCTTGAGTCTCTGATCTTGAGGGCTCTGACCTGCCGAATCAGAGAGGCAGCAGGAACACAACAGAGTGGATCCAGTGGAAGTTAACACATTAACTAGAATAGAAACCTATCAGATCTGGTGCTGTGATGGACCAGAGACGGACCATCATGGATTTGGTGGAATTTGTCCATTAGAAATACATATTGACATAGTCACAATAGCCTCTAAAATTTGCCTCCAAAAAGATTAAGCCATGTTACGATTCTATTCTGGGAATAAAAGTCTCCGTCAACTGTTCAGTAAGATTATTTAACAAAGAAAATATTTACGAAATCTGTTTTTGTTTTGGTGTGATTTCTCATTTTGCTCAGCAGACTTAAAGGTTCACACTTCAAACCTAAACCATGGATAACCTAGACTTGGCAAACAATGTGTGGCAAAACTTTTAAAAAAAAGCAGATTATAAGAGCCCCTTTTCACACATGCACTCCCTTAGAAAATTTCAGGACAGTCTGCTTTTAAATTTTACAAGGTTGCTATTCTCAGACATCCCTCAAATCTTAAAGTTTTCCCTGTCGTACATGGAAGGGGTGGAGCTTGGAGTGTTAAAAGGACACTCTGTTAATGCTCTTTTTTACTTTGTAACTAAACATGCTTTGAATGATTTAACTTTCACTACCCATACACTCCCATGCTTCATTTACGTTGGAGGACAAACAGTGTCGCGACCAGATGAATGGATAATCCAACCGCCGTAGTTCCATAGTATAAAAACAGAGGTTTAAGGCTCTGGTGTTACACAAATATAGGTCTGTGTCTTCTCCATGAAGAAAGGTATGATAAAAATGCACAAATAAACGTCATAGGGCTCACAAAAAGTGTTAAACGAAAAGAACATGAGTGTGTGTAAGCGTGTGTCTGTGTGTTTGTGTGTTTGTGTTTTAAACTGTGTGCATGCATCAATCAGAGCAGTTTGCACACTAATCTTGTAGCTGTTTTTCTACATTTCTCACGTGTTACCTTCACTACTCAGTGTTTGTTGTCCGTCTGTGTTTGTCGTCTTTTTGTACGTGCATCTGGGATAATGTGGAACCGTCTTTGTTTTGTATTATGGTGCTATTTATAGATGAATCACATTTGATAACATTTTTATGGGAGGATTTTGACAGTTTGTCTGTGACTCTGGTGGAGGAATTGTATTCTGAACGCAGCTTTTTTTTTTTGCATTCATAGAAAAACGATTGAATAGTTGAAGGAGTAATGTGTGCTGTAACTGGAGTTGATGATTTAAATTCTCCCTGATTCTGTGATCTTGTTGGTCTGTTTATGATGTTATATTTGTATGTCAGGCACAGGAAGGAGGACTTCATGCTTCTTAGAAGTTTTCTGTTGGTTTTAAAATGACTCATTGAAGTGTCAGTATTTTCTTACACTGTGTTCCAGGAACAAAAGACAAAATAATGCTTTGATGATTCTGCAGACTGAGACCAGCTGTGGTTGCTCTTCATTTTACTAGACTTGGTATATTGAGACAGATGTGGTAATAAGTGCAAACATACGTTAGATATCAGTGATCTTATTCAATACATATTATCTAATATGCGGGATTAGTTATAGCATTTTGCACCCAAAATGAAGTTATAAAAAATTAAAGTAGAGCTGTAATTTAAGTAGTAACTGTAGATTAGATACCTGGAAAATACACATTTTTTAAGACTGGGCAGGGTTCAAAAAAGGAAAGGGCACAAAAGTTGGGGGTAAAGTCAGGGTCCCGAAAAAGAGGTCTTTTAGTGATTAACAAACTAATTAATCAGGAACTCAATTTCTTGAGATTATAGGATGCGATCAGCTCTTAAATAGTGGTCCCAAATTTGTGGGCAGTTAAAAACAGTAATTGAAAAAAAATCTAATTACCCAAACTAAAACTAAATTCAAAATATAGATATGTTGCAAAATTCTGAAGAAACCCAGTGATTGACCAGGCAGAAACCCATGGATTGTATCAAAGATTAGACTGGATACATGATCAGATTGGGTACAGAATTTTGTGGGTGAGTCAAGGTTTTTTTTTAATTGAGTTTGATTTACAAGTTTTGATCAGTTCGTATATTTTTGTACTCAGCTAATACCAATGTTAAATCTGATTAGGTACAAAAACTTTACCCAGACCAGTGTTAAACCAGATACAAATTTCCAAGACCTCACTGACACACATGTCTGGGTCCCAATTGGATTGAGTTCAAAATTTGGGGGCCTTATATCTTGAGATAAAAGGTCTTGGATCAAGCACCAAAGTTTAGAGACAGCTATTCTGCATAGTAGAATAATAACTTCAAAAAGGGAGCACTGGGTTTGGGTAAAAACTTCAAAGCTGAATCCAAACCAAAAATGTTTGATATGGTTATACTTACTTATGTTTGGGCCTGTTTTACACAAGTTCTTATGATACAACGATTTGTTTTTAAGCCATCATTTTTTGAGCCTTAAAATTAGTTGATAATTTAGTTTTCAAACAAGCTCTGAAATCATTATCACACAAAACTCCAACGTAACTAGGCACCTCTTGAACCTAAAAAGATGATCAGCAACCACAGCAGTTCTCCATCTCTGTTAGACTCGTGTGGCACTTCATTTAACACTTAATTTGTTTTGTTTTTTTTGCGTTCATTTTAAAACACAGATAATGAAACTTGTCTTGTGCTTTCTTGCCATTCAGTCTGTAAATGTAGACACTGCGGTGGTTCACATGTAGCCTTCAAAACCTGCAGACCGAGCCAATGAAAGAAGAGTTTTCACTGAGCTGAAGTTTGCAGAGATTTTTATTTATTTATGTACCATTGGAGAAAAAAAAAATGTTTAAATTTGAATCACTTTGTGTCTGTTAATGTCCACTTGGTCCACATGCTGGTGCTGTGAACATGATGTTTACTGGGCCCTTAAACATACAGATGCTTAAAAAAAATCTCCATAGATAAAAATCTATACTGTAAGTGTATGACTAAAGAAAAGTCGTTATGTACTAATGTTAACCTTCATGAAGCTTTTTTTTAAAACATTGTGCAATTTTGGCAGCATGATTGTGAAGAAATTATTACATTTAGATGACTTACTTACATTTTTACGCAATAAAAAGTTCAGAGAAAATATGGCGTCTGTTTTTTATTTCTCTGCAAATGTTCTTTAACTCATCGACTGTGAAAAAGTTTATATTTATATTCCTATTGACGGAATATGTTTTCAGTCCCATCCAAGAGTCCTCCCCCCCAATACTAGTGCTGCTTGCCCTCTTAATGGGACTGCAGAGCATTTGCTTTACTACAGAGGTACATGCAACTGTTGTCAGCATAGAGTGTAAGTTTATCAGGCGATCTGGACCCTGATGTGTTTCCCCTCCTGGTTTCCTGGAGATCATCCAACAAGTCTGAGGTCAGCAGGGTCACCTGATGTTAGGTCTGATCGAATCACCTGTTAGAGATGGTAGACTCATGTTTTAGTTCTATTTTCATCACCTGCATAGATTTCAGCTGGAGCCAAATGACTGAAGCTCCTGTTACTGATCTTCATCCAGAAACCTGTCAACCCACCCACCTGCCCTCTAAAAGCCGTCATCAATACGAGGAGACGTGAGACGGTGCAGTAAAACTTCTATTGATATAAAAGCTTATTAATCCTTAACATGCACACCTTTGCTCTTGCCATGCAAATATAGTGTTTGACATCTATGATGTTTTACATGGTGACTGCTTCAGTGTGCTAATGTTTGCGTGAGGATGACACGAATATTAATGGTCCTTCCAGTATTTTGCCAATAGTTGTTAAAGTGTTGGGCACATGAAAATGCTTGGGGAATCAACAAAGTTGCCATAAGAATACCTGAACCAGAAACTGACAGAGACGTAGATGTTGCTAACAAGACGTTAGCGATTTGTTTTTCCACTGTTGTTCTAAAGCCTAAAATTCTGCAGTTTTTCAAAGTTTTTAGTTCTTTGTAAAGATGAAAAGCTATCAGCAGTGCAACCAATACTTTTCAGGTCATACAGTGGGGCAAAAAAGTATTTAGACAGCCAGTGATTTTGCAAGTTCTCCCACTTAGAAAGATGAAAGGTCTGTAATTTTCATCAGAGGTACACTTCAACTATGAGAGACAAAATGAGAAAAAAAATCCAGGAAATCACATTGAGGATTTTTAAAGAATTTATTTGTAAATTATGGTGGAAAATAAGTATTTGGTCATTAACAAAAGTTCAACTCAATACTTTGTAACATACCCTTTGTTGGCAATGACAGAGGTCAAACGTTTCCTGTAAGTCTTCACCAGGTTTGCACACATTGTAGCTGGTATTTTGGCCCATTCCTCCATGCAGATCTCCTCTAGAGCAGTGATGTTTTGGGACTGTCGCTGGGCAACACAGACTTTCAACTCCCTCCACAAATTTTCTATGGGGTTGAGGTCTGGAGACTGGCTTGGCCACTCCAGGACCTTGAAATGCTTTTTACGGAGCCACTCCTTCGTTGCCCGAGCAGTGTGTTTGGGATCATTGTCATGCTGGAAGACCCAGCCACGTTCCATCTTCAATGCTCTCACTGATGGAAGGAGGTTTTGGCTTAAAATCTCACGATACATGGCCCCGTTCATTCTTCCCTTAACACGGATCAGTCGTCCTGTCCCCTTTGCAGAAAAACAGCCCCAAAGCATGAGGTTTCCACCCCCATGCTTCACAGTAGGTATGGTGTTCTTGGGATGCAACTCAGCATTCTTCTTCCTCCAAACACCACAAGTTGAGTTTTTACCAAAAAGTTCTATTTTGGTTTAATCTGACCACATGATATTCTCCCAGTCCTCTTCTGGATCATCCATATGCTCTCTGGCAAACTTCAGACGGGCCTGGACAGGTACTGGCTTAAGCAGGGGGACACACCTGGCGCTACAGGATTTGAGTCCCTCTCGGCGTAGTGTGTAACTGATGGTAGCCTTTGTTACTTTGGTCCCGGCTCTCTGCAGGTCATTCATCAGGTCCCTCCGTGTAGTTCTGGGATTTTTGCTCACCATTCTCATGATCATTTTGACCCCACGGGATGAGATCTTGCGTGGGGCCCCAGAACGAGGGAGATTATCAATGGTCTTGTATGTCTTCCATTTTCTTACAATTGCTCCCACAGTTGATTTATTCACACCAACCTGCTTGCCTATTGTAGATTCACTCTTCCCAGCCTGGTGCAGATCCACAATTTTCTTCCTGGTGTCCTTCGACAGCTCTTTGGTCTTGGCCATGGTTGAGCTTGGAGTCTGACTGTTTGAGGCTGTGGACAGGTGTCTTTTATACAGATAACGAGTTCAAACAAGTGCCATTAATACAGGTAACGAGTGGAGGACAGAAGAGCTTCTTAAAGAAGAAGTTACAGGTCTGTGAGAGCCAGAAATCTTGCTTGTTTGTGGGTGACCAAATACGTATTTTCCACCATAATTTACAAATAAATTCTTTAAAAATCCTACAATGTGATTTCCTGGATTTTTTTCTCTCATTTTGTCTCTCATAGTTGAAGTGTACCTCTGATGAAAATTACAGACCTCTCTCATCTTTCTATGTAGGAGAAATTGCAAAATCAGTGGCTGACTAAATACTTTTTTGCCCCACTGTAGATGGCGACTTGTAAATCTCAGGTATCCTCACCCTAAATCTTCCCCTGCTTTGTGGTCTGTTTGATTCTAAATGCTTTTACAAAATGAGCACCACGCTGTGTTGAGGAACACTTGCAACTAAATATTGAGACCATAAACTTATTAGGAAAATGTTCTTTTTGGTAAATATAAGAGTTGTTAAGCAACATGTAGAAAACTGTCGTTACTGTATAGTTGCAAGCAAAGATAGAGGTGGCTAGGACATCCAGAACCTGAGGTACTGGGTGTTGCAGAGATAACAAATGTAAAAAGTAGATAGAGACATTGCTGCAGACGTTTGGCTGGTGACAAAGAAAGAGCAGCTTGCACCAGAAACAGAAACCGTTGTTGTTGTTAACATGGCACTTTATTGATGAGTGTTACATGCTTTGGACTGATGAATGAAGACCAAGTCAGAGGATTGACTGTATGAAGGACAGGTGTTACAAGGGTGGGGTTTGCAGGGTGGGTTGGGTCCAGTTGGGTGTAGTTTACTGGTGGTTGATGATGGGCAAGTTTACTCGTACAGCCAGGCCTGGGCCATGGGTGTGTAGTTGACAAACTCCTCAGCCTTGAACCACAGGTCGACCTCTTTCTTGGCATTCTCCAGGGTGTCGCTGCCGTGGATGATGTTCCTGAGGAAAGAGAGGAAGGTTAGGATACATGAATTCAAATACATAGAGAATACTGATGCTTATTTATTAAACATCTGTAAATCTGTCCTCACCTGCCGATGTTGATGCACAGGTCTCCACGGATGCTGCCAGGCTTGGAGTCAGCTGGGTTTGTCTCACCCAGCATCATCCTGCCCAGCTTCACAATGTTCTGACCCTCCCATACCTGAGGACACATTTACACACCTGTTACCAATGTGGTCAAGAAGGTATGCCTACTCATATAATCAAATGAAGTCATCAATCAGAGTTGTTCAGAGCATTTAACGTTTATTACACTGATTATACAAAAATGTTTAGAGGGAGGTAGGAATGCATGGGTTACTTATTACTGATATATCAATTAATGTGCACTTTCCTAATCGTAATATATATATATATATATATATATATATATATATATATATATATATATTATTATTGATTGCAGTCTTAAGTTTTCATTATCAGTAAGTGTAGTATTGTTAGCAATCGCTACGCCGATGACATAAAACTCTCCGTCTTAATCAGTCATAGTGAGGCTCCTTCCTCTTATTGTTAACAGTCTATTAGTTAATCACAATAGTTGGTAAACATCAGCAGTTAGCTTAACATAAAGTACCAAAATCTATGTCTGTAGTTGCTTCCATACTGTTCCCTTAACTGCATACATTGCATGTATGTTAATCGTTATGCTGATGATATCGAACTCTGCATGTTAAATTGATAATTTTGTTATTAGGGACTTGGCCAAAAGAGAAAACCTGATTCAACTTTTACTTCAAGATTACCTCGACTACTGTGGAATAATCCTTCAGTGTTAAAATATTCAGTAGTTGAACAGTAAGAGTAAAGTTTTTTACTGCACTTATAACGGAGTACTTTTATTTATTCTAAAATGTATTCAAAAATGTGAATACTTATAGTTGTTTTCATCCTTTCACATTAGGCTAATATGTTTTCTTCAGTGAAAGAAATAAAGCAATCTTTATCTCTGCTGTCACTGTCTAAAGAAATGCTGCTGAGCATAGACTCCAGTGCTGTGAGTGTAAAGGAATCTGTAACACGTCAGAGATGATCTGTCATGTGAATGTCCTTTTAGAGGTCATGACCTCTAAGTGTGAATCTGACAGTGTTTGACTCTATAAAGAGAGAGGAGAGAGACCTTGAAAACAAAGAGGGTGTGAAGAGAGAACAAGGACAGCTGGGCGAGTGAGTACAGATAGAAAGAGGAGAGAGAGAGTGAGACAGTGTTGATTAAATGGAAAGAGATAAAAAGAGAAAGATATCTCACAGAGTGCCAGAGATGTACAGGATGACCATGTGTCAGTGTACTTTATGTGGTGTGTGTGTTTACCATCGCCAAGACGGGTCCGGAGGACATGTATTTGCAGAGACCAGCGTAGAAAGGCATGTCCTTCAGGTCCAGGTAGTGGTTCTTCATGTGGTCCTCAGATGCCTTAAAATACATAGACGAAATACTGTTATGTTAATGCAAATACACAGCTGTGCTAAGAAACTTAAGGACATTCGCCTTTTGATGATTCTGATGTGGTGTTACTTAACTTTATATTTGTATGTATTTTATCCATTTTTTGTCAATACGTGCAAACATAAGGTTGTTCAATTCTTAAGAACAATCATGCCACCTCTACGCCGACGACACACTACTCCGTATCTCTGACGATGTGAAGCAAAGTCATTTCTTTTTTACCCAGTGTAAGTCATTTCTAATCTGTCTGAACCTCTCTTTGAGTTCTTCCTCTAGTGTACATAGATTATTAAAATGCAAAGACACCGTAGGGATTAACACTGCCAAACACAACAACTCTGGGAATCTGTGTTCAGCTCTTGAGGGACCCAGCACTTGGTACTTTGGTCATTATTGTGGTGATGTTAATTGTTGATGATGATAATGGAAGGTCTTAAATTGGTTGGTTGCTTCATTGTGGATGTTCCTTATTTCAGGGAAAAAAAAATAAAAAAAAAATTCCTTACTTATTTTTGTGCATTGCCTTTACACTGCTTGGCAGTACCTGCACCCAAATTGACTTGAGGCACTTTGTTACTCTTACTGATCTTGTTTCCTCTTGTCTAGATCTTTGCTTGTGTTGTTCTTGCCTTGTATGTACGTCGCTTTGGATAAAAGCGTCTGCTAAATGACATTGTAACATTGTAACATTGTAACAACAGCCGGGAATAACTTTAATAACTGTGCGATAGTGATTCGAGTGTGAGTCCTTCAGAGGAGCTGAGACATTCATCAACTCAACAGCTGTCATCTCCTCCCCCAAATCCAATACCTACTCAGTGGTTGTTCCTGCCCCTCTATCTTTGTAAGGACAATTTATTTGCCTTAAAAGGGGCTATACATGTGTTAAAATATAATAATGGAAATGTGTCAGACATTTTAAAAACAAGTTAAAAAGTTGTGATAATCTGCAAACCAGTCCTAATTGCGTTGGTTGTAGGATCGATTCCCGGTCCTGGCATGAGTTTGTAAAGTACATGCCATTCCCCTAGTTCCTGTCCCTCTCTAGTTGTCCCGTCAAAATACAGGCCAAGCCCAACAATAATAGGGAAGAAAATGTCCTGTACTTTTATCTTTTTGTTTTCTGAGGAAGACTTTGTGTGTTGGAGTTCCTCCCTGTATTCAGTCATACTTGTTCATAAAATAAAGTCCTAACCCAATACTTTTTTGGGGGATTAGAATCATTATCCACCTGTCGCAATGCTTACCTGCACGAATTTGGCGGCAACCAGCCTGAAGCCTCTGGTCTCAAAACGCTTGATGATCTCACCACACAGACCTCTCATGACGCCATCAGGCTTCACAGCAAGGAAGGTACGCTCCATTTCTGCTGATTGAAGGCTGCAGATACAAAACAGGACAGAAGAAAGGGCACAATTTAAAACTGTAAGTCAATTACTAAACTGTTATATGAAAGCTCCATCCCCTCATTCAAATATGGTAACACCTGGTTCTAAGGGCATGAGGCTTTGCTGCAGTAGACCACAAACTAATGAATAATGTCACTGTGGCTACACCCACTTCTTATACGGTCTACTTGCACTTATTCCCTTAACTCTCCTTTATTAATGTAGCATGATCGCATTACAGACGTGTCCATCATGTATAACTCCCTAATTGTAGATGACAGCAGGTCAGTATCATCCTTAGATCATGTGTTTCATGTATGAGCTCAGTTACTCCCCATTAGAGACACTTCAATCTGCTGAATGTGAATGAAACACTGGCTCGAGTTTTTCTGGCAACGTGCTCTTCTCTCTCAGCCTAGAGACACCGTTCAGTGAAAGACGACACCGGTTCAGACAAAGCTCCGGCTGCCTGGTTTTCTAATTATACTGCCTGTTGGTATCTGTTCATGTGAAGCCGATACGAGCTGAGGGCAGGTGGCTCTGGCAGGAATTCAGGCTGAGAGAGCGGAAAAACTCCCACCAGCTTCAGGGGTGATGTTTCTGAGAGTCTAATTAGGGTTCAGGGTCACATATCGAGGTCATATTCTGCTGATTTATCAAACAAAACATTTTATGACTTGTTTCTGTCTTGATGTTGGACAGGCAGACAGTGCAGACATCTCAACTCTGACTATACCGATCAGATTTCCTTCATATTAATCCTAACAATTTATTGTCGCCAAACGTTCTTCCCCTTTAAATCCTGACCATCTAAAACAAACAAAACACTTTAAAAAATCTTACAAAATTACTGATATTAATACAGGTGTAACACAACTCATTCCAATTGTTTAGCTCTGTGAATTCCCTCAGTTAAAGCTCCTGTAGGGAACTTTAGGTTGGTGTTGATTTTGGCGCCCCCTGTGGAAAAAGGGGTACCTCTTTTTTCTTTGCTGATTTTTTTCCTCTTATATATGTATATAGGGTTTTCTAACAAAGAATCTCACGGTCATGGAAGACAGGAAGACGGATATTTCATTAGTTTGAAGTCACTTCATTTGTCTGACACCTACACTCGCGACCCCGCCAGCTATTTACACATCAAAAATAACTATAGGTGTAATCAATCTTATAACTGATGGTCTGGCTTGCTTTTGTAGGTCATTTAGATTCATCTATAGTAATACCAGTCTGTCTTGTAACCAGATAAAAACTCCTCACTGTAGCTTTCACTTAAGTTTTGAGCTTATGCTAGCAAAAATCCTAAATATTTTCCTTAGAAAGTAACAATTAAAATAGTATTAGTAAAATAAGCCTTTTCTGGACAGCATTTGATTCCTCTGTTGCATTTTGGACAAATTATTACATTTTCAAACATCAAAGTGTTCATCACAATATATTACACTTAAAAAAAACTTCTTAAAATTCAACCAGTCGGTTCACTTACACAGAAACAGTACTGTATGAGGTATTGGCTTAGTGAACCAATCAGGACTGGACTGACTGTAAGGTGGTTTGCGTCTGCGATTAACAGCTGTTTGAAGCACATGGAGCTCTGACTGGTGTGAGATGAAGATTTTAAAGTCTATTTCTGTTTCAACATGTAGCTCAGAAATGTGATCATTACCAAAGTTTAGCAGTACTAAAATATACTAGTATGGATGTACTTATGTCTTCATATGAATAGAAAAAAAAACTGCAGATTTTTGTTTAGGCTGACTACAATTTTTGTATTAAATTTCTTCCTTAATTTATTTCTTTTTGTTTTGTCTTTGTGCAATTTTGACATTTTGACAAAAGTATTCCTTATATGTTTATGCTTTTAAAGTGGTAGAATGAGAAGGTAAAGCTCCATGCAAACTTTCTTATGTAAGTATTTTCTTTTTTACATTTGTATGTAACTTTTTAGAACATATTTGGTTGGTAGATGTAGTAGAAGTAGAAGTAAAAGCAGTAGTAGTGGATGAACTGCTACTGCTACTGATTGTAGTTCTGTTTTTGTTTTTTAGAATCAGCCTTTTTGCAACTCTGAAAAACATGTATGCAGAAGTCCATTTTCAAACAGTTTGCAGCAGAAAGAGTTGTAACATTTTTTTCAAATTTATTTCAAAAGTCATTCCACAAAGAAGTGACACTTGAAATTCCCTCTATGAGAATGTAAACTTGTAGTTTGGTCACTGAGTGCTCCTTCTGTCTGCAGCTGTTAAGCATGTCACTACAGAAGACGAAGCACATGTTGCTGCTGGACAACAAATGCACATAACTTTCAGAGGACAAAATGACAACTGGATTTTCTATACAAGCTTACAGTATGTCAACATTACTTATTTGTTTGAGGAAATAATAAAAAAAGTTAAGTTGGAAATGTGTCTGCAGATGCTGCAGTCAGAAAGCAGACACAGCTAGCAGGACAACACTTGCACAATGTAGTGCATCAAGAAAACTCCCAACACTGACTGTCTAAAAGTGTGTTTGTGCAGCTAAGGCAGGAGGAAAAGGGTTTGAGATATTGCATCAAATGTATAGTTAGAATACATTGAGTTAGAATCATGACAGCTTAAGTCACAACTGTTACTCGTTGCATCACTTCTGTGAATGTACGTGCAGCACGCAGACACTAGTGAGCTCCTTGCAGCAGATTGTCCAGGGTTCAAGCTACTATCAGTGTTTTTGTTGTGTTAATTGTAAATGTCATTGTGACAAAATAAGTGAGAATAAAAAAATAAAGTGTCTTGATCTGTGTATGATATCTACCTTGGTTTGGGGTTGAGGAGAACTTGTGAAGACGAGCAGCGGGGAAGTGATCACCAAAGCCTAAAACCCAAATAGGGGCTCTATTTAAAGGATGCGCTGCAGGAGGTGGAGGTGAGGGGAAGTCCTAAAAGTCTAAAAATACGTCTGCGTGTGTTTGTGTGTGTGTGTATTTT